>NC_092343.1:336149842-336461206 GCF_046630445.1 Rutidosis leptorrhynchoides | reverse complement strand
CTTAAACCTTGCTACAACACTTATAGGCAGTGTACCTAATCGTACAGTAGTGTAGTTTTTAGTAAGTCCGGTTCGTTCCACAGGGAAAATCTTTAAACAAAGCTTAACGCTATATTAGTTTACTTTTATAAAAATACAAATATATATATATATATATATATATATATATATATATATATATATATATATATATATATATATATATATATATATAAGTAATATTATTATTATAAAGGGGGTTTTTACTGTTTAATGACCGGTTTGTCGATTTTAAAACTTTAGTCGCAGTTAAAACCAAATGTAAAATAATAAATAAATACAAGACTTAATTTAAAGCGTGAAGTAAATAACGATAATGAAATTGCGAATAATAAAAGTGCGATAAAATAAACTTGCGATAATTAAAAAGTACGATAATTAAAAGTGCAATTAAATACAATAACAATAAAAATGCGATAATTAGAAGTGCAATTAAATATAAAATAAAGGAAATTAAATATGAAATAAAAGAATTATGCTTATTTAAACTTCCGTAACCATGATGTTTGACGTGTTGATTTTAGTTTTATGCCCATGGGTTAATTGTCCTTTGTCCTGGATTATTTAATATGTCCGTCTGGTTTTTGTCCATAACAGTCCATCAGTCATAAATATAAAGTGCGAGTGTCCTCGTCAAATTATCCTTATACCCGAAGTTAAATATTCCAACTAATTGGGGACTTAAACTGTAACAAGATTTTAATACTTTGTTTAATAATTACACCAGGATGTCGACTGAGTGTAACCCAAGGTTTTAATATTTTGTTATCAATTATACCAAGTGTCCTTGTACATAATTTCACCCCTGTTTTAATTATTCTAGTGGCTATTAATCCATTCCCGTGTCCGGTTAAATGAACGATTATTCGTACATATAAATACCCCGCCCATCGTGTCCGATCGAGTGTATATGGTAATTTATGGGTACGTCCAATTGTAAATCTTTATATTAACATTAACAAACTATCGTTTAGTTAAACAAATATAAAGCCCATTAATAGCCCATAGTCTAATTTCCACAAGTGTCGTTCTTTTGTCCAAACTCCAATTATGGTACAAAGCCCAATTACCCAATTTTAGTAATTAGCCCAACATCATGATTACTTCGGATTAAATAAGCATAATAATAACTTAGCTACGAGACATTAAATTAAAAAGGTTGAACATAACTTACAATGATTAAAAATAGCGTAGCGTTACACGGACAGAATTTCGACTTACACCCTTACAACATTTGCTAACATACCCTTATTATTAGGATTAAAATTAAAATTAAAATTAAAATTAAAATATAAATTATAAATATAAATATTACGTATATAGATAGAGAGATTGATGGATATTGGATGATAAATTGATCAGAATTCGTTGGGCTTTATAGGGAGTTTCAGTTTTTGGGGCTCCGCGACTCGCGGCCCATTCCTTCTTCAAACTCTGCGAGTCGCGGAGTTTGTAATTACAGCTCACTCCATTTTGGCTCTTTGTTTACCGACGGTTTATTATATATATATAATATATATATAATTTATATAATTAATTATATATTATATTATATTTATATACGTAGTTAACTTGTAATTTTTAGTCCGTTGCGTCGAGCGTTGAGAGTTGACTCTGGTCCCGGTTCCGGATTTTTGAACGTCCTTGCGTACAATTTAATATCTTGTACTTTGCGTTTTGAATCTTGTACTCTTGTAATTTCGAGACGTTTCTTATCAATAATTGGAACCTCTTTGATTGTCTTTTGTACTTTTGAGCTTTTTGGTCGTTTGCGTCTTCAATTCGTCGAATCTGTCTTTTGTCGTCACCTTTTATTATTTAAACGAATATCACTTGTAAATAGAACAATTGCAACTAAAAGCTTGTCTTTCTTGAGGAATAATGCTATGAAATATATGTTCGTTTTTAGCATTATCAGCTGCGCTACATACCAACAATAACCTTGGATCTAGCAGTATAGGAAATCGTGTAGGATGCACCTACAAAGAATTCACTGCCTGCAAACCTTTGGAATTTGATGGAACCGAAGGACCGATCGGATTGAAACGGTGGACCGAGAAAGTCGAATCGGTGTTTGCCATAAGTAAGTGTACTAAAGAGGACAAAGTGAAGTACGCTACACATACCTTCACAGGTTCTGCGTTAACATGGTGGAATACCTATCTAGAGCAAGTGGGACAAGACGATGCGTACGCACTACCGTGGTCAGCATTCAAGCAACGAGAAGTACCGTCCCAGAACCGAGGTCAATAAGCTCAAGACAGAACTTAGAGGGTTACGAACCCAAGGATTTGATATTACCACGTATGAAAGACGATTCACAGAATTGTGCCTATTGTGTCCGGGAGCATTCGAAGATGAGGAAGAGAAGATCGACGCGTTTGTGAAAGGATTACCGGAAAGAATCCAAGAAGATATAAGTTCACACGAGCCCGCCTCCATACAACAGGAATGTAGAATGGCTCACAAACTAGTGAACCAGATTGAAGAAAGAATTAAAGAACAGACTGCTGAAGAGGTCAATGTAAAGCAAGTCAAAAGAAAGTGGGAGGAAAACGGTGATAAGAATCACCAATACAACAACAACAACAATTACAACAATAATCGCAACAATTATCCCAACAATCGCAACATCAATTGCAACTACAACAAACAGCCCAACAACAACAACAACAACAACAACAACAACAACAACAACAACAACAACAGCAACTACAACAATCATCCCAACAACAATAATAACCGCAACAACAACAACAACAATCAGAAGCAGCTATGCCAAAGGTGTGAAAAGTATCACTCGGGGTTCTGCACCAAATTTTGCAACAAGTGTAAAAGAAATGGTCATAGCGTGGCGAAGTGTGAGGTCTACGGACCAAGGGTTAATAGAACGAAAGGAACAAATGGTGTCGGAACGAGTAATGGCGGAGCAAGTAGTGTCGGAGCAAGTTATGCCAATGTAGTTTGTTATAAATGTGGAAAACCGGGCCACATTATTAGAAATTGCCCAAACCTGGAGAACACGAATGGACAAGGCCGCGGAAGAGTTTTCAATATTAATGCGGCAGAGGCACAGGAAGACCCGGAGCTTGTTACGGGTACGTTTCTTATTGACAATAAATCTGCTTACGTTTTATTTGATTCGGGTGCGGATAGAATCTATATGAGTAGAGATTTTTGTGCTAAATTAAGTTGTCCATTGACGCCTTTGGATAGTAAATTTTTACTCGAATTAGCAAATGGTAAATTAATTTCAGCAGATAATATATGTCGGAATCGAGAAATTAAACTGGTTAGCGAAACATTTAAGATTGATTTGATACCAGTAGAGTTAGGGAGTTTTGATGTGATAATCGGTATGGACTGGTTGAAAGAAGTGAAAGCAGAGATCGTTTGTTATAAAAATGCAATTCGCATTATACGAGAAAAAGGAAAACCCTTAATGGTGTACGGAGAAAAGGGCAACACGAAGCTACATCTTATTAGTAATTTGTAGGCACAAAAACTAATAAGAAAAGGTTGCTATGCTGTTTTAGCACACGTCGAGAAAGTACAAACTGAAGAAAAGAGCATCAATGATGTTCCCATTGCAAAAGAATTTCCCGATGTATTTCCGAAAGAATTACCGGGATTACCCCCACATCGATCCGTTGAATTTCAAATAGATCTTGTACCAGGAGCTGCACCAATAGCTCGTGCTCCTTACAGACTCGCACCCAGCGAGATGAAAGAACTGCAAAGCCAATTACAAGAACTTTTAGAGCGTGGTTTCATTCGACCAAGCACATCACCGTGGAGAGCTCCTGTTTTGTTTGTTAAGAAGAAAGATGGTACATTCAGGTTGTGTATCGACTACCGAGAGTGAACAAACTTACCATCAAGAACCGCTACCCGCTACCGAGAATCGACGACTTATTTGATCAACTACAAGGCTCATCTGTTTATTCAAAGATTGACTTACGTTCCGGGTATCATCAAATGCGGGTGAAAGAAGATGATATTCCAAAGACTGCTTTCAGAACACGTTACGGTCATTACGAGTTTATGGTCATGCCGTTTGGTTTATCTAATGCACCAGCTGTGTTCATGGACCTTATGAACCGAGTGTGTGGACCATACCTTGACAAGTTTGTCATTGTTTTCATTGATGACATACTTATTTACTCAAAGAATGACCAAGAACACGGTGAACATTTGAGAAAGGTGTTAGAAGTATTGAGGAAGGAAGAATTGTACGCTAAGTTTTCAAAGTGTGCATTTTGGTTGGAAGAAGTTCAATTCCTCGGTCACATAGTGAACAAAGAAGGTATTAAGGTGGATCCGGCAAAGATAGAAACTGTTGAAAAGTGGGAAACCCCGAAAACTCTGAAACACATACGCCAGTTTTTAGGACTAGCTGGTTACTACAGAAGGTTCATCTAAGACTTTTCCAGAATAGCAAAACCCTTGACTGCATTAACGTATAAAGGGAAGAAATTTGAATGGAAGGATGAACAAGAGAAGGCATTTCAATTATTGAAGAAAAAGCTAACTACGGCACCTATATTGTCATTGCCTGAAGGGAATGATGATTTTGTGATTTATTGTGACGCATCAAAGCAAGGTCTTGGTTGTGTATTAATGCAACGGACGAAGGTGATTGCTTATGCGTCTAGACAATTGAAGATTCACGAGCAAAATTATACGACGCATGATTTGGAATTAGGCGCGGTTGTTTTTGCATTAAAGACTTGGAGGCACTACTTATATGGGGTCAAAAGTATTATATATACCGACCACAAAAGTCTTCAACACATATTTAATCAGAAACAACTGAATATGAGGCAGCGTAGGTGGATTGAATTATTGAATGATTACGACTTTGAGATTCGTTACCACCCGGGGAAGGCAAATGTGGTAGCCGACGCCTTGAGCAGAAAGGACAGAGAACCCATTCGAGTAAAATCTATGAATATAATGATTCACACTAACCTTACTACTCAAATAAAGGAGGCGCAACAAGTAGTTTTAAAAGAGGGAAATTTAAAGGATGAAATACCCAAAGGATCGGAGAAGCATATTAATATTAGGGAAGACGGAACCCGGTATAGGGCTGAAAGAATTTGGGTACCCAAATTTGGAGATATGAGAGAAATGGTACTTAGAGAAGCTCATAAAACCAGATACTCAATACATCCTGGAACGGAGAAGATGTATAAGGATCTTAAGAAACATTTTTGGTGGCCAGTTATGAAAGCCGATATTGCTAAATATGTAGGAGAATGTTTGACATGTTCTAAGGTCAAAGCTGAGCATCAGAAACCATCAGGTCTACTTCAACAACCCGAAATCCCGAAATGGAAATGGGAAAACATTACCATGGATTTCATCACTAAATTGCCAAGGACTGCAAGTGGTTTTGATACTATTTGGGTAATAGTTGATCGTCTCACCAAATCAGCACACTTCCTGCCAATAAGAGAAGATGACAAGATGGAGAAGTTAGCACGACTGTATTTGAAGGAAGTCGTCTCCAGACATGGAATACCAACCTCTATTATCTCTGATAGGGATGGCAGATTTATTTCAAGATTCTGGCAGACATTACAGCAAGCATTGGGAACTCGTCTAGACATGAGTACTGCCTATCATCCACAAACTGATGGGCAGAGTGAAAGGACGATACAAACTCTTGAAGACATGCTACGAGCTTGTGTTATTGATTTCGGAAACAGTTGGGATCGACATCTACCGTTAGCAGAATTTTTCTACAACAACAGCTACCATTCAAGCATTGAGATGGCGCTGTTTGAAGCACTTTATGGTAGAAAGTGCAGGTCTCTGATTTTTTGGAGTGAAGTGGGGGATAGACAGATTACGGGTCCAGATATTATACAAGAAACTACCGAGAAGATAATCCGAATTCAACAACGGTTGAAAACCGCCCAAAGTCGACAAAAGAGCTACGCTGACATTAAAAGAAAAGATATAGAATTTGAAATTGGAGAGATGGTCATGCTTAAAGTTGCACCTTGGATAGGCGTTGTTTGATTTGGTAAACGAGGGAAATTAAATCCAAGGTATATTGGACCATTCAAGATTATTGATCGTGTCGGACCAGTAGCTTACCGACTTGAGTTACCTCAACAACTCGCGGCTGTACATAACACTTTCCACGTCTCAAATTTGAAGAAATGTTTTGCTAAAGAAGATCTCACTATTCTGTTAGATGAAATCCAAATCAACGAAAAACTTCAATTCATCGAAGAACCCGTCGAAATAATGGATCGTGAGGTTAAAAGACTTAAGCAAAACAAGATACCAATTGTTAAGGTTCGATGGAATGCTCGTAGAGGACCCGAGTTCACCTGGTAGCGTGAAGATCAGATGAAGAATAAATACCCGCATCTATTTCCAGAAGATTCGTCAACACCTTCAACAGCTTAAAATTTCGGGACGAAATTTATTTAACGGGTAGGTAGTGTAGTGACCCAAACTTTTCCATGTTTATATATATTAATTGAGATTGATATTTACATGATTAAATGTTTCCAACATGTTAAGCAATCAAACTTGTTAAGACTTGATTAATTGAAATATGTTTCATATAGACAATTGACCACCCAAGTTGACCGGTGATTCACGAACGATAAAACTTGTAAAAACTATATGATGACATATATATGGATATATATATATATATAGTTAACATGATACTATGATAAGTAAACATATCATTAAGTATATTAACAATGAACTACATATGTAAAAACAAGACTACTAACTTAATGATTTTTAAACGAGACATATATGTAACGATTATCGTTGTAAAGACATTTAATGTATATATATCATATTAAGAGATATTCATACATGATAATATCATGATAATATAATAATTTAAAATCTCATTTGATATTATAAACATTGGGTTAACAACATTTAACAAGATTGTTAACCTAAAGGTTTCAAAACAACACTTACATGTAACGACTAACGATGACTTAACGACTCAGTTAAAATGTATATGCATGTAGTGTTTTAATATGTATTTATACACTTTTGAAAGACTTCAATACACTTATCAAAATACTTCTACTTAACAAAAATACTTACAATTACATCCTCGTTCAGTTTCATCAACAATTCTACTCGTATGCACCCGTATTCGTACTCGTACAATATACAGCTTTTAGATGTATGTACTATTGGTATATACACTCCAATGGTCAGCTCTTAGCAGCCCATGTGATTCACCTAACACATGTGGGAACTATCATTTGGCAACTAGCATGAAATATCTCATAAAATTACAAAAATATGAGTAATCATTCATGACTTATTTACATGAAAACAAAATTACATATCCTTTATATCTAATCCATACACCAATGACCAAAAACACCTACAAACACTTTCATTCTTCAATTTTCTTCATCTAATTGATCTCTCTCAAGTTCTATCTTCAAGTTCTAAGTGTTCTTCATATATTCTACAAGTTCTAGTTACATAAAATCAAGAATACTTTCAAGTTTGCTAGCTCACTTCCAATCTTGTAAGGTGATCATCCAACCTCAAGAAATCTTTGTTTCTTACAGTAGGTTATCATTCTAATACAAGGTAATAATCATATTCAAACTTTGGTTCAATTTCTATAACTATAACAATCTTATTTCAAGTGATGATCTTACTTGAACTTGTTTTCGTGTCATGATTCTGCTTCAAGAACTTCGAGCCATCCAAGAATCCGTTGAAGCTAGATCTATTTTTCTCTTTTCCAGTAGATTTATCCAAGGAACTTAAGGTAGTAATGATGTTCATAACATCATTCGATTCATACATATAAAGCTATCTTATTCGAAGGTTTAAACTTGTAATCACTAGAACATAGTTTAGTTAATTCTAAACTTGTTCGCAAACAAAAGTTAATCCTTCTAACTTGACTTTTAAAATCAACTAAACACATGTTCTATATCTATATGATATGCTAACTTAATGATTTAAAACCTGGAAACACGAAAAACACCGTAAAACCGGATTTACGCCGTCGTAGTAACACCGCGGGCTGTTTTGGGTTAGTTAATTAAAAACTATGATAAACTTTCATTTAAAAGTTGTTATTCTGAGAAAATGATTTTTATTATGAACATGAAACTATATCCAAAAATTATGGTTAAACTCAAAGTGGAAGTATGTTTTCTAAAATGGTCATCTAGACGTCGTTCTTTCGACTGAAATGACTACCTTTACAAAAACGACTTGTAACTTATTTTTCTGACTATAAACCTATACTTTTTCTGTTTATATTCATAAAATAGAGTTCAATATGAAATCATAGCAATTTGATTCACTCAAAACGGATTTAAAATGAAGAAGTTATATGGGTAAAACAAGATTGGATAATTTTTCTCATTTTAGCTACGTGAAAATTGGTAACAAATCTATTCCAACCATAACTTAATCAACTTGTATTGTATATTATGTAATCTTGAGATACCATAGACGCGTATACAATGTTTAGACCTATCATGTCGACACATCTATACATATTTCGGAACAACCATAGACACTCTATATATGTGAATGTTGGAGTTAGCTATACAGGGTTGAGGTTGATTCCAAAATATATATAGTTTGAGTTGTGATCAATACTGAGATACGTATACACTGAGTCGTGGATTGATTCAAGATAATATTTATCGATTTATTTCTGTACATCTAACTGTGGACAACTAGTTGTAGGTTACTAACGAGGACATCTGACTTAATAAACTTAAAACATCAAAATGTATTAAAAGTGTTGTAATTATATTTTGAACATACTTTGATATATATGTACATATTTGTTATAGGTTCGTGAATCGACCAGTGGCCAAGTCTTACTTCCCGACGAAGTAAAAATCTGTGAAAGTGAGTTATAGTCCCACTTTTAAAATCTAATATTTTTGGGATGAGAATACATGCAGGTTTTATAAATGATTTACAAAATAGACACAAGTACGTGAAACTACATTCTATGGTTGAATTATCGAAATCGAATATGCCCCTTTTTATTAAGTCTGGTAATCTAAGAATTAGGGAACAGACACCCTAATTGACGCGAATCCTAAAGATAGATCTATTGGGCCTAACAAACCCCATCCAAAGTACCGGATGCTTTAGTACTTCGAAATTTATATCATATCCGAAGGGTGTCCAGGAATGATGGGGATATTCTTATATATGCATCTTGTTAATGTCGGTTACCAGGTGTTCACCATATGAATGATTTTTATCTCTATGTATGGGATGTGTATTGAAATATGAAATCTTGTGGTCTATTATTATGATTTGATATATATAGGTTAAACCTATAACTCACCAACATTTTTGTTGACGTTTTAAGCATGTTTATTCTCAGGTGATTATTAAGAGCTTCCGCTGTCGCATACTTAAATAAGGATGAGATTTGGAGTCCATGCTTGTATGATATTGTGTAAAAACTGCATTCAAGAAACTTATTTTGTTGTAACATATTTGTATTGTAAACCATTATGTAATGGTCGTGTGTAAACATGATATTTTAGATTATCATTATTTGATAATCTACGTAAAGCTTTTTAAACCTTTATTGATGAAATAAAGGTTATGGTTTGTTTTAAAATGAATGCAGTCTTTGAAAAACGTCTCATATAGAGGTCAAAACCTCGCAACGAAATCAATTAATATGGAACGTTTTTAATCAATAAGAACGGGACATTTCAATGACTGATTGGTTGATCTATTCCGGTCACACTGCTTTCGGAGCTTGAATAGGATTCCATTTTGAAATCTGAGTGACTTGAAATGATGACGAATTCCATTTCGTACGATTGGATAAAGGATTTTTTTTTTTCGATATGAAATGATTTTGGCTAACGGATGATATTCTAATTACATAGAATATATATATATATATATATATATATATATATATATATATATATATATATATATATATATATATATAGAGAGAGAGAGAGATCAAAAGATTTCGTAGATTACGGAGGACTTTGCGGGATATGTCAGGCAAAGTTTAAAGTAACAGATACGATAAGATTTGATTTAGCAGATATGCTAAGATATGAATTTTTGTCTATACACTATTCATGCAATCAATGCAGCAAGACGTGTCTTAGACTAAAAATGTTAAGCAGGTAATTTTCTGAGGATGATAAGTAGTTAATTTTCGACACAAAATGATAAGCAAAACTTTTGACATGCAGACACGCTCGAAGTCCAGACTCACTAATGCATCCTATCGACTTATCAGTTAGACACACTAATGCAGACCTGGTTCGCTAAGACCACCGCTCTAATACCAACTGAAAGGACCCGTTCATATACATTATAAATGATTCACAATAGTTGATTACATTGCGAGGTATTTGACCTCTATATGATACATTTTACAAACATTGCATTCGTTTTTAAAAGACAATCTTTCTTTACATCGAAAATTGACAGGCATGCATACCATTTCATAATATCCACTCTCCAACTATAAATTGATTTAATAATAATCTTTGATGAACTCAATGACTCGAATGCAACGTTCTTCGAAATATGCTATGAAAGACTCCAAGTAATATCTTTAAAATGTGCAAATGCACAGCGGAAGATTTCTTTAACACCTGAGAATAAACATGCTTTAAATTGTCAACCAAAAGGTTGGTGAGTTCATTAGTTTATCATAATCATTTATTTCCATCATTTTAATAGACCACAAGAATTTCATTTCCAGTTCTCATAAATATACGTCTCATGCATAGAGACAAAAATAATCATTCATATGGTGAACACCTGGTAACCGACATTAACTAGATACATATAAGAATATCCCCTATCATTCCGGGATCCTCCTTCGGATATGATATAAATTTTGAAGTACTAAAGCATCTGGTACTTTGGATGGGGTTTGTTAGGCCCAATAGGTCTATCTTTTGGATTCGCGTCAATTAGGGTGTCTGTTCCCTAATTCTTAGATTACCAGACTTTAATAAAAAGGGGCATATTCAATTTCGATAATTCAACCATAGAATGTAGTTTCAATTACTTGTGTCTATTTCGTCAAACATTTATAAAAGCGCATGTATTCTCAGTCCCAAAAATATAAAGGGTAAAAAGGCAAATGAAACTCACCATACTGTATTTCGTAGTAAAAATACATATAACGTTATTGAACAAGTGCAAGGTTGGCCTCGGATTCACGAACCTAAATTAATTATATATATTTATGTGTTGGTCAATATTTGTCTAACAAATTAGGTCAAGTCATAGTGTACCACAATCCTAATGCTCGAGACTAATATGCAAAAGTCAACAAAAGTAAATTTGACTCAAAATAATTTCCAAAAATCTATACATGATTAATATATAGTTTAAATATCGTCGTTTTATATTTTTAAATATTTTTAAAAGATTTATTAGAGTAAATAATATAATTTATTTATTAATAAATAAAATTTTATATTAAATTTATATAATAAAATATACTTTTATATATATTAAGTAATAAAATTTATAGGGTACATTTAATATCATAAAGATAATATGATAGGTATTATTAAAGTAAGTTATTACACGTAGTAAAATATGTTTATATCACATATTTATTTGATAAAATAATATCTATAATGATAGTAAGTAAAAGTTACATTATTTTGTAATAATAATTATTATTATAAAAATATCAATATTTATAATTACTAAGATGACATTATGATAAAACGAAAATTCTAATTATGATAACTTTAATATTTACGATAATTTTTAATATTATCTTTAAAATAATAATTCTATTTAAAATAATAATAATAATAATGATATTTTATAGTAACAATGACATTTCTATTAAAATGATAATTTTTGTTAAAATGATAGTTTTAATACTAACGATACTTTTAATTATAATAGTAATGATAAAAATAATAAGAACGATAATTTTATCTAAATCAATATCTTATAATATTTTAATTTCATCATGATACTCTTACCCATTATTTCCTAATCATTTCGTTTAATAGCTTTTAATCGTCTTTTATATCGTGTTCATAATAATGATAATAATAGTAATCAAAATAATTAGGTGTTACAAATATTTGTTTTAATTACACTAATATTAATAATGATAGTTATTATAACATTATTAACTATAATACTATTAATTATCTTAATGATAATATAGTAATAATAATTATAATAACAATAACAATAACCATTTTTAAATAATGATATATATATATATATTAATAATGATAGTAATAATAATAATAATAATAATAATAATAATAATAATAATAATAATAATAATAATAATAATAATAATAATAATAATAATAATAATAATAATAATAATAATAATAATAATAATAATAATAATAATAATAATTGGATAATAATAATAATACTAATTATAACTTTAACGATAATAATGATAGTAATAATAAAAAAACAATTTTTAATGATAAATCCCTTTTATTGATAAAGATAATAATAATGATAATAATAAGATAAAACTAGAACGACGATAAAAACGACGATAATAATAATTATTTTTAATAAAAATATCAAAAATTCAATTGATTATAACTTCTAATCCGTTCATCGAAACCATTCGGTATCTAAAGGAAAAGTTCTTAATTTTTCGCTAGCTTTCCAAGGACATGCATATCTTATACCTTATCTCAACCGCAAGTATAACTAATTCAAGATTCAACCTAACCTGTCTAAGGGCAATATCAAAAGTACAAGCATGGATAATCCTAAATACTCGAGCACTAGTTAGGGATACACTATTAGTATGTAAAAGTCAAATTATGAGTACTCACGTATCAATATTGAGATTAAATATTGCAGGAAAGGTACGTAGACGCAACGGAAATGATAAACACTATATTGACCTCATGAGCATACCCATGAACCATACTCAATCACCTCCATAGTTATAACCCATAATTTCCTTAATCCTATCCCACTCGAAAAACAATTTCAAAATCACTCGGACAGCACTCCGTCGTAATATTTTATGTATACTAATAATATCGTGAAATAATACGGAGTAAATATATATATGTAAATCGATTGAGAGAGTTTAGAGAAAAATATTTTCAAGTTTCTATGAAATAATGAAACCTATTGAATTCTATTTATAATAGATTTTTTAATTATTAAAGTATGAATTATTAATGTGAATTATTAAAGTATGAATTATTAAAGTGAATTATTAAAGTATGAATTATTAAAGTATGAATTATTAAAGTGAATTATTAAAGTATGAATTATTAAAGTGAATTATTAAAGTTAAAGTAAAGTAAAAATAAAGTAAAGGTAAAGTTTAAGTATAGTAAAAGTATAAAACTATGTACGTATAATACGCGTATAAATATATATAATATTAATTTAAATCGTTATATATATTTAATAAAATAAAATATAAATATCGTTATCTTTATCATACTAGTTAAGTAATGAGTTGTCAAAAGTGGTTCTAGATATTTATAAAAGTTATATACGTTTTAATAATAAAGTTATTTTTAAACTGAAAACGTTTATGTACGTTTGAAACTAAATAGATCAATCGAGTCTTTATGAGATTCAATCTTCCACTATCCTTTGTCTAGTTCTCAATGATTGACAATTTATTCTTATTTATATTTATAGGGTTCATTTAATATCATAAAGATAATATAATAGGTATTATTAAAGTAAGTTATTACACGTAGTAAAATATGTTTGTATCACATATTTATTTGATAAAATAATATCTATAATGATAGTAAGTAAAAGTTGTATTATTTTGTAATAATAATTATTATTATAAAAATATCATTATTTATAATTACTAAAATGACATTATGATAAAACGATAATTCTAATTATGATAACTTTAATATTTACGATAATTTTTAATATTATCTTTAAAATAATAATTCTATTTAAAATAATAATAATAATAATAATGATATTTTATAGTAACAATGATATTTCTATTAAAATAATAATTTTTGTTAAAATGATAGTTTTAATACTAACGATACTTTTAATAATAATAGTAATGATAAAAATAATAAGAACGATAATTTTATCTAAATCAATATCTTATAATATTTTAATTTCATCATGATACTCTTACCCATTATTTCCTAATCGTTTCGTTTAATAGCTTTTAATCGTCTTTTATATCGTGTTCATAATAATGATAATAATAGTAATCAAAATAATTAGGTGTTACAAATATTTGTTTTAATTAGACTAATATTAATAATGATAGTTACTATAACATTATTAACGATAATACTAATAATTATCTTAATGATAATATAGTAATAATAATAATAACAATAACAATAACCATTTTTAAATAATGATATATATATATATATATTAATAATGATAATAATAATAATAATACCAATAATAATAATAATAATAATAATAATTGGATAATAATAATAATACTAATTATAACTTTAACGATAATAACGATAGTAATAATAAAAAATAATAACAATTTTTAATGATAAATTCCTTTTATTGATAAAGATAATAATAATGATAATAATAAGATAAAACTAGAACGACGATAAAAACGACTATAATAATAATCATTCTTAATAAAAATATCGAAAATTCAATTGATTATAACTTCTAATCCGTTCATCGAAACCATTCGATATCTAAAGGAAAAGTTCTTAATTTTTCGCTAGCTTTCCAAGGACATGCATATCTTATACCTTATCTCAACCGCAAGTGTAACTAATTCAAGATTCAACCTAACCTGTCTAAGGGCAATATCAAAAGTACAAGCATGCATAATCCTAAATACTCGAGCACTAGTCAGGGATACACTATTAGTATGTAAAAGTTAAATTATGAGTACTCACGTATCAATATTGAGATTCAATATTGCAGAAAAGGTAAGTAGACGCAACGGAAATAATAAACACTATATTGACCTCACGAGCATACCCATGAACCATACTCAATCACCTCCATAGCTATAACCCATAATTTCCTTAATCCTATTCCACTCGAAAAACAATTTCGAAATCACTCGGACAGCACTCCGTCGTAATATTTTATGTATACTAATAATATCTTGAAATAATACGGAGTAAATATATATATGTAAATCGATTGAGAGAGTTTAGAGAAAAATATTTTCAAGTTTCTATGAAATAATGAAACCTATTGAATTCTATTTATAATAGATTTTTGAATTATTAAAGTGAATTATTAAAGTAAATTATTAAAGTATGAATTATTAAAGTGAATTATTAAAGTATGAATTATTAAAGTGAATTATTAAAGTATGAATTATTAAAGTGAATTATTAAAGTTAAAGTAAAGTAAAAATAAAGTAAAGGTAAAGTTTAAGTATAGTAACAGTATAAAACTATGTACGTATAATACGCGTATAAATATATATAATATTAATTTAAATCGTTATATATATTTAATAAAATAAATTATAAATATCTTGATCTTTATCATACTAGTTAAGTAATGAGTTGTCAAAAGTGGTTCTAAATATTTATAAAAGTTATATACGTTTTAATAATAAAGTTATTTTTAAACTGAAAACATTTTTGTACGTTTGAAACTAAATAGATCAATCGAGTCTTTATGAGATTCAATCTTCCACTATCC
Source organism: Rutidosis leptorrhynchoides (assembly GCF_046630445.1). NCBI lineage: Eukaryota > Viridiplantae > Streptophyta > Magnoliopsida > Asterales > Asteraceae > Rutidosis > Rutidosis leptorrhynchoides. The sequence continues at coordinate 336,445,519 of NC_092343.1, read as the reverse complement.
TTTGTCTAGTTCTCAATGATTGATAATTTGTTCTTATTTATAAATCACTTTACCATTTTCCGAATATTGTTAAAATGGAAAGATTTCTCAAATCAACGTGCTGAAAGGACCCGTTCATATACATTATAAACGATTCACAATAGTTGATTACATTGCGAGGTATTTGACCTCTATATGATACATTTTACAAACATTGCATTCGTTTTTAAAAGACAATCTTTCTTTACATCGAAAATTGACAGGCATGCATACCATTTCATAATATTCACTATCCAACTATAAATTGATTTAATAATAATCTTTGATGAACTCAATGACTCGAATGCAACGTTCTTCGAAATATGCTATGAAAGACTCCAAGTAATATCTTTAAAATGAGCAAATGCACAGCGGAAGATTTCTTTAACACCTGAGAATAAACATGCTTTAAAGTGTCAACCAAAAGGTTGGTGAGTTCATTAGTTTATCATAATCATTTATTTCCATCATTTTAATAGACCACAAGAATTTCATTTCCAGTTCTCATAAATATACGTCCCATACATAGAGACAAAAATAATCATTCATATGGTGAACACCTGGTAACCGACATTAACTAGATACATATAAGAATATCCCCTATCATTTCGGGATCCTCCTTCGGACATGATATAAATTTTGAAGTACTAAAGCATCCGGTACTTTGGATGGGGTTTGTTAGGCCCAATAGATCTATCTTTAGGATTCGCGTCAATTAGGGTGTTTGTTCCCTAATTCTTAGATTACCAGACTTTAATAAAAAGGGGCATATTCGATTTCGATAATTCAACCATAGAATGTAGTTTCAATTACTTGTGTCTATTTCGTCAAACATTTATAAAAGCGCATGTATTCTCAGTCCCGAAAATATAAAGGGTAAAAAGGTAAATGAAACTCACCATACTGTATTTCGTAGTAAAAATACATATAACCTCATTGAACAAGTGCAAGGTTGGCCTCGGATTCACGAACCTATATTAATTATATATATTTATGTGTTGGTCAATATTTGTCTAACAAATTAGGTCAAGTCATAGTGTACCACAATCCTAATGCTCGAGACTAATATGCAAAAGTCAACAAAAGTAAATTTGACTCAAAATAATTTCCAAAAATCTATACATGATTAATATATAGTTTAAATATCGTCGTTTTATATTTTTAAATATTTTTAAAAGATTTATTAGAGTAAATAATATAATTTATTTATTAATAAATAAAATTTTATATTAAATTTATATAATAAAATATACTTTTATATATATTAAGTAATAAAATTTATAGGGTACATTTAATATCATAAAGATAATATGATAGGTATTATTAAAGTAAGTTATTACACGTAGTAAAATATGTTTGTATCACATATTTATTTGATAAAATAAAATCTATAATGATAGTAAGTAAAAGTTGTATTATTTTGTAATAATTATTATTATTATAAAAATATCAATATTTATAATTACTAAGATGACATTATGATAAAACGATAATTCTAATTATGATAACTTTAATATTTACGATAATTTTTAATATTATCTTTAAAATAATAATTCTATTTAAAATAATAATAATAATGATATTTTATAGTAACAATGATATTTCTATTAAAATGATTATTTTTGTTAAAATGATAGTTTTAATACTAACGATACTTTTAATAATAATAGTAATGATAAAAATAATAAGAACGATAATTTTATCTAAATCAATATCTTATAATATTTTAATTTCATCATGATACTCTTACCCATTATTTCCTAATCATTTCGTTTAATAGCTTTTAATCGTCTTTTATATCGTGTTCATAATAATGATAATAATAGTAATCAAAATAATTAGGTGTTACAAATATTTGTTTTAATTACACTAATATTAATAATGATAGTTACTATAACATTATTAACGATAATACTAATAATTATCTTAATGATAATATAGTAATAATAATAATAACAATAACAATAACCATTTTTAAATAATGATATATATATTAATAATGATAATAATAATAATAATACCAATAATAATAATAATAATAATTGGATAATAATAATAATACTAATTATAACTTTAACGATAATAACGATAGTAATAATAAAAAAATAACAATTTTTAATGATAAATCCCTTTTATTGATAAATATAATAATAATGATAATAATAAGATAAAACTAGAACGACGATAAAAACGAAGATAATAATAATCATTTTTAATAAAAATATTGAAAATTTAATTGATTATAACTTCTAATCCGTTCATCGAAACCATTCGATATTTAATGGAAAAGTTCTTAATTTTTTGCTAGCTTTCCAAGGACATGCATATCTTATACCTTATCTCAACCGTAAGTGTAACTAATTCAAGATTCAACCTAACCTGTCTAAGGGCAATATCAAAAGTACAAGCATGCATAATCCTAAATACTCGAGCACTAGTCAGGGATACACTATTAGTATGTAAAAATTAAATTATGAGTACTCACGTATCAATATTGAGATTCAATATTGCAGGAAAGGTACGTAGACGCAACGGAAATGATAAACACTATATTGACCTCACGAGCATACCCATGAACCATACTCAATCACCTTCATAGCTATAACCCATAATTTCCTTAATCCTATTCCACTCGAAAAACAATTTCGAAATCACTCGGACCGCACTCCGTCGTAATATTTTATGTATACTAATAATATCTTGAAATAATACGGAGTAAATATATATATGTAAATCGATTGAGAGAGTTTAGAGAAAAATATTTTCAAGTTTCTATGAAATAATGAAACCTATTGAATTCTATTTATAATAGATTTTTGAATTATTAAAGTGAATTATTAAAGTATGAATTATTAAAGTAAATTATTAAACTATGAATTATTAAAGTGAATTATTAAAGTATAAATTATTAAAGTGAATTATTAAAGTATGAATTATTAAAGTGAATTATAAAAGTTAAAGTAAAGTAAAAATAAAGTAAAGGTAAAGTTTAAGTATAGTAAAAGTATAAAACTATGTACGTATAATACGCGTATAAATATATATAATATTAATTTAAATCGTTATATATATTTAATAAAATAAAATATAAATATCGTTATCTTTATCATACTAGTTAAGTAATGAGTTGTCAAAAGTGATTCTAGATATTTATAAAAGTTATATACGTTTTAATAATAAAGTTCTTTTTAAACTGAAAACGTTTTTGTATGTTTGAAACTAAATAGATCAATCGAGTCTTTATGAGATTCAATCTTCCACTATCCTTTGTCTAGTTCTCAATGATTGACAATTTGTTCTTATTTAAAAATCACTTTACCATTTTCCAAATATTGTTAAAATGGAAAGATTTCTCAAATCAGCGTGGGCCTTTCAACAGAGACTTGTAATAATTTATATTTTTAAATATTTTTAAAAGTTTTATTAGAGTAAATAATATAATTTATTTTAATAAAAAAAATTTTATATTAAATTTATATAATAATATATACTTTTATATATATTAAGTAATAAAATTTATAGGGTTCATTTAATATCATAAAGATAATATGATAGGTATTATTAAAGTAAGTTATTACACGTAGTAAAATATGTTTGTATCACATATTTATTTGATAAAATAATATCTATAATGATAGTAAGTAAAAGTTGTATTATTTTGTAATAATAATTATTAGTATAAAAATATCAATATTTATAATTACTAAGATGACATTATGATAATACGATAATTCTAATTATGATAACTTTAATATTTACGATAATTTTTAATATTATCTTTAAAATAATAATTCTATTTAAAATAATAATAATAATAATGATATTTTATAGTAACAATGACATTTCTATTAAAATGATAATTTTTGTTAAAATAATAGTTTTAATACTAACGATACTTTTAATAATAATAGTAATGATAAAAATAATAAGAACGATAATTTTATCTAAATCAATATCTTATAATATTTTAATTTCATCATGATACTCTTACCCATTATTTCCTAATCATTTCGTTTAATAGCTTTTAATCGTCTTTTATATCGTGTTCATAATAATGATAATAATAGTAATCAAAATAATTAGGTGTTACAAATATTTGTTTTAATTACACTATTATTAATAATGATAGTTACTATAACATTATTAACGATAATACTAATAATTATCTTAATGATAATATAGTAATAATAATAATAATAACAATAACAATAACCATTTTTAGATAATGATATATATATATTAATAATGATAGTAATAATAATAATAATAATAATAATACCAATAATAATAATAATAATAATAATAATAATAATAATAATAATAATAATAATAATAATAATAATAATAATAATTGGATAATAATAATAATACTAATTATAACTTTAACGATAATAATGATAGTAATAATAAAAAAAATAACAATTTTTAATGATAAATCTCTTTTATTGATAAAGATAATAATAATGATAATAATAAGATAAAACTAGAACGACGATAAAAACGACGATAATAATAATCATTTTTAATAAAAATATTAAAAATTCAATTGATTATAACTTCTAATCTGTTTATCGAAACCATTCGATATCTAAAGGAAAAGTTCTTAATTTTTCGCTAGCTTTCCAAGGACATGCATATCTTATACCTTATCTCAACCGCAAGTATAACTAATTCAAGATTCAACCTAACCTGTCTAAGGGCAATATCAAAAGTACAAGCATGCATAATCCTAAATACTCGAGCACTAGTTAGGGATACACTATTAGTATGTAAAAGTTAAATTATGAGTACTCACGTATCAATATTGAGATTCAATATTGCAGGAAAGGTACGTAGACGCAACGGAAATGATAAACACTATATTGACCTCACGAGCATACCCATGAACCATACTCAATCACCTCCATAGTTATAACCCATAATTTCCTTAATCCTATCCCACTCGAAAAACAATTTCGAAATCACTCGGACAGCACTCCGTTTGTAATATTTTATGTATACTAATAATATTTTGAAATAATACGGAGTAAATATATATATGTAAATCGATTGAGAGAGTTTAGAGAAAAATATTTTCAAGTTTCTATGAAATAATGAAACCTATTGAATTCTATTTATAATAGATTTTTGAATTATTAAATTGAATTATTAAAGTATGAATTATTAATGTGAATTATTAAAGTATGAATTATTAAAGTGAATTATTAAAGTATGAATTATTAAAGTATGAATTATTAAAGTGAATTATTAAAGTATGAATTATTAAAGTGAATTATTAAATTTAAAGTAAAGTAAAAATAAAGTAAAGGTAAAGTTTAAGTATAGTAAAAGTATAAAACTATGTACGTATAATACGTGTATAAATATATATAATATTAATTTAAATCGTTATATATATTTAATAAAATAAAATATAAATATCGTTATCTTTATCATACTAGTTAAGTAATGAGTTGTCAAAAGTGGTTCTAGATATTTATAAAAGTTATATACGTTTTAATAATAAAGTTCTTTTTAAACTGAAAACGTTTTTGTACGTTTGAAACTAAATAGATCAATCGAGTCTTTATGAGATTCAATCTTCCACTATCCTTTGTCTAGTTCTCAATGATTGACAATTTATTCTTATTTATATTTATAGGGTTCATTTAATATCATAAAGATAATATAATAGGTATTATTAAAGTAAGTTATTACACATAGTAAAATATGTTTGTATCACATATTTATTTGATAAACGAATATCTATAATGATAGTAAGTAAAAGTTGTATTATTTTGTAATAATAATTATTATTATAAAAATATCATTATTTATAATTACTAAGATGACATTATGATAAAACGATAATTCTAATTATGATAACTTTAATATTTACGATAATTTTTAATATTATCTTTAAAATAATGATTCTATTTAAAATAATAATAATAATAATAATGATATTTTATAGTAACAATGATATTTCTATTAAAATGATAATTTTTGTTAAAATGATGGTTTTAATACTAACGATACTTTTAATAATAATAGTAATGATAAAAATAATAAGAACGATAATTTTATCTAAATCAATATCTTATAATATTTTAATTTCATCATGATACTCTTACCCATTATTTCCTAATCGTTTCGTTTAATAGCTTTTAATCGTCTTTTATATCGTGTTCATAATAATGATAATAATAGCAATCAAAATAATTAGGTGTTACAAATATTTGTTTTAATTACACTAATATTAATAATGATAGTTACTATAACATTATTAACGATAATACTAATAATTATCTTAATGATAATATAGTAATAATAATAATTACAATAATAATAACCATTTTTAAATAATGATATATATATTAATAATGATAATAATAATAATAATACCAATAATAATAATAATAAAAATTGGATAATAATAATAATACTAATTATAACTTTAACGATAATAATGATAGTAATAATAAAAAATAATAACAATTTTTAATAATAAATCCCTTTTATTGATAAAGATAATAATAATGATAATAATAAGATAAAACTAGAACGACGATAAAAACGACTATAATAATAATCATTTTTAATAAAAATATCGAAAATTCAATTGATTATAACTTCTAATCCGTTCATCAAAACTATTCGATATCTAAAGGAAAATTCTTAATTTTTCGCTAGTTTTCCAAGGACATGCATATCTTATACCTTATCTCAACCGCAAGTGTAACTAATTCAAGATTCAACCTAACCTGTCTAAGGACAATATCAAAAGTACAAGCATGCATAATCCTAAATACTCGAGCACTAGTCAGGGATACACTATTAGTATGTAAAAGTTAAATTATGAGTACTCACGTATCAATATTGAGATTCAATATTGCAGGAAATGTACGTAGACGCAACGGAAATGATAAACACTATATTGACCTCACGAGCATACCCATGAACCATACTCAATCACCTCCATAGCTATAACCCATAATTTCCTTAATCCTATTCCACTCAAAAAACAATTTCGAAATCACTCGGACAGCACTCCGTCGTAATATTTTATGTATACTAATAATATCTTGAAATAATACGGAGTAAATATATATATATGTAAATCGATTGAGAGAGTTTAGAGAAAAATATTTTCAAGTTTCTATGAAATAATGAAACCTATTGAATTCTATTTATAATAGATTTTTGAATTATTAAAGTGAATTATTAAAGTATGAATTATTAAAGTGAATTATTAAAGTATGAATTATTAAAGTGAATTATTAAAGTTAAAGTAAAGTAAAAATAAAGTGAAGGTAAAGTTTAAGTATAGTAAAAGTATAAAACTATGTACGTATAATACGCGTATAAATATATATAATATTAATTTAAATCGTTATATATATTTAATAAAATAAAATATAAATATCGTTATCTTTATCATACTAGTTAAGTAATGAGTTGTCAAAAGCGGTTCTAGATATTTATAAAAGTTATATACATTTTAATAATAAAGTTCTTTTTAAATTGAAAACATTTTTGTACGTTTGAAAATAAATAGATCAATCGAGTCTTTATGAGATTCAATCTTCCACTATCCTTTGTCTAGTTCTCAATGATTTTGACAATTTGTTCTTATTTAAAAATCACTTTACCATTTTCCGAATATTGTTAAAATGGAAAGATTTCTCAAATCAACGTGGGCCTTTCAACAGAGACTTGTAATAATAATTCAATATATCTGATAATTCAATCATTTGATCTTATCTTCTAATTCCATTGATAAACATTTTGAAACAGATACAATCATATAAAGTATTTAATCTAATATTTTTTTTACGTTTCAAGTTATAATATATATACACATATACATATATAATCATATTCGTTTAATGGTTCGTGAATCGTTGGAACTTGGTCGAGGTTGAATGAATGTATGAACATAGTTTAAAATTCTTGAAATTTAACTTAACAAATATTGCTTATCGTATCGGAAACATATAAAGATTAAAATTTAAATTTGGTTGGAAATTTTTGGGTTGTCAAAGTACCTACCCGTTAAAGAAATTTCGTCCCGAAATTTGAGTGGAAAGGTCGTGAATGATAATAAGTATGTTTTCATGATGCATACGGGCTGAAAATTAGAGTTTTATCATCAGCGAATAATTTGGATAAACAGTCCATTTATACGAAGAGTACGAATGAAGCTAACATAGAAGAGTGAAATGAGTAAGTGTAGATTCATCTTATCATTTGATGTAGATATGATTGATTCCCAGATTTCAAGGGATTTGAAGAAAATATTCTTAATAAGATTTGACTCTCCGGTAATCAAGGGAATTAGGATCCGCTTTAAATGCGATCGTCCATTTTAATTGTTCTATCATAGATTTTCTTATAAATTCACCTCCTTCGTTTTCTTACAACTCACACCTTCTATTGATGCATTTTATGCAAGTCCCTAGACATCTACCCACGTCCATTGCAGGTACTGTAGTGACCCGAACTTTTCCATGTTTTTATATATATTAAATGAAATTGTTATTTACCTGATTAAGTGTTTCCAACATATTAAGCAATCAAACTTGTTAAGACTTGATTAATTGAAATAGGTTTCATATAGACAATTGACCACCCAAGTTGACCGGTGATTCACGAACGTTAAAACTTGTAAAAACTATACGATGACATATATATGGTTATATATATAGTTAACATGATTTTATTATAAGTATGTATCTCATTAGGTATTTTAACAATGAGTTATATACATAAAAATGAGACTATTAATTTAAGAAACTCGAAAACGATATATATAACGATTATCGTTATAACAACGTCTTACTAGGTACATATGAATCATATTAAGATATTGATACACTTAGTTAATTATGTTAAATGATAAGTAAATATATTATTAAGTGTATTAACAATGAAAGACATATGTAAAAATAAGACTACTAACTTAATGATTTCGAAACGAGACATATATGTAACGATTATCGTTGTAACGACATTTAACTGTATATATATCATACTAAGATATATTATATATCATAATATCATGATAATATAACAATTTAACATCTCATTTGTTATAATAAACAATGGGTTAACAACATTCAACAAGATCGTTAACCTAAAGGTTTCAAAACAACATTTACATGTAACGACTAACGATGACTTAACGACTCAGTTAAAATGTATATTCATGTAGTGTTTTAATATGTATTCATACACTTTTGAAAGACTTCAAGACACTTATCAAAATACTTCTACTTAACAAAAATGCTTACAATTACATCCTCGTTCAGTTTCATCAACAATTCTACTCGTATGCACCTGTATTCGTACTCGTACAATACACAGCTTTTAGATGTATGTACTATTGGTATATACACTCCAATGATCAGCTCTTAGCAGCCCATGTGAGTCACCTAACACATGTGGGAACCATCATTTGGTAACTAGCATGAAATATCTCATAAAATTACAAAAATATGAGTAATCATTCATGACTTATTTACATGAAAACAAAATTACATATCCTTTATATCTAATCCATACACCAATGACCAAAAACACCTACAAACACTTTCATTCTTCAATTTTCTTCATCTAATTGATCTCTCTCAAGTTCTATCTTCAAGTTCTAAGTGTTCTTCATAAATTCCAAAAGTTCTAGTTTCATAAAATCAAGAATACTTCCAAGATTGCAAGTTTACTTCCAAGTTTTCAAAATCCATTCCAAGTAATCATCCAAGATCAAGAAATATTTGTTACTTACAGTAGGTTATCTTTCTAATACTAGGTAATAATCATATTCAAACTTTAATTCAATTTCTATAACTATAACAATCTTATTTCGAGTGGAAATCTTACTTGAAATTGTTTTCGTGTCATGATTCTGCTTCAAGAACTTTCAAGCCATCCAAGGATCCTTTGAAGCTAGATCTATTTTTCTCATTTCCAGTAGGTTTATCCAAGGAACTTGAGGTAGTAATGATGTTCATAACATCATTTGATTCATATATATAAAGCTATCTTATTCGAAGGTTTAAACTTGTAATCACTAGAACATAGTTTAGTTAATTCTAAACTTGTTCGCAAATAAAGGTTAATCCTTCTAACTTGACTTTTAAAATCAACTAAACACATGTTCTATATCTATATGATATGCTAACTTAATGATTTAAAACCTGGAAACACGAAAAACACCGTAAAACTAGATTTACGTCGTCGTAGTAACACCGCGGGCTGTTTTGGGTTAGTTAATTAAAAACTATGATAAACTTTGATTTAAAAGTTTTTATTCTGGGAAAATGATTTTTATTATGAACATGAAACTATATCCAAAAATTATGGTTAAACTCAAAGTGGAAGTATGTTTTCTAAAATGGTCATCTAGACGTCGTTCTTTGGACTGAAATGACTACCTTTACAAAAACGACTTGTAACTTATTTTTCCGACTATAAACCTATACATTTTATGTTTAGATTCATAAAATAGAGTTCAATATGAAACCATAGCAATTTGATTCACTCAAAACGGATTTAAAATGAAGAAGTTATGGGTAAAACAAGATTGGATAATTTTTCTCATTTTAGCTACGTGAAAATTGGTAACAAATCTATTCCAACCATAACTTAATCAACTTGTATTGTATATTATGTAATATTGAGATACCATAGACACGTATACAATGTTTCGACCTATCATGTCGACACATCTATATATATTTCGGAACAACCATAGACACTCTATATGTGAATGTTGGAGTTAGCTATACAGGGTTGAGGTTGATTCCAAAATATATATAGTTTGAGTTGTGATCAATACTGAGATACTTATACACTGGGTCGTAGATTGATTCAAGATAATATTTATCAATTTATTTCTGTACATCTAACTGTGCACAACTAGTTGTAGGTTACTAACGAGGACAGCTGACTTAATAAACTTAAAACATCAAAATATATTAAAAGTGTTGTAAATATATTTTGAACATACTTTGATATATATGTATATATTGTTATAGGTTCGTGAATCAACCAGTGGCCAAGTCTTACTTCCCAACGAAGTAAAAATCTGTGAAAGTGAGTTATAGTCTCACTTTTAAAATCTAATATTTTTGGGATGAGAATACATGCAGGTTTTATAAATGATTTACAAAATAGACACAAGTACGTGAAACTACATTCTATGGTTGAATTATCGAAATCGAATATGCCCCTTTTTATTAAGTCTGGTAATCTAAGAATTAGGGAACAGACACCCTAATTGACGCGAATCCTAAAGATAGATCTATTGGGCCTAACAAACCCCATCCAAAGTACCGGATGCTTTAGTACTTCGAAATTTATATCATATCCGAAGGGTGTCCCGGAATGATGGGGATATTCTTATATATGCATCTTGTTAATGTCGGTTACCAGGTGTTCACCATATGAATGATTTTTATCTCTATGTATGGGATGTGTATTGAAATATGAAATCTTGTGGTCTATTGTTACGATTTGATATATATAGGTTAAACCTATAACTCACCAACATTTTTGTTAACGTTTAAAGCATGTTTATTCTCAGGTGAATACTAAGAGCTTCCGCTGTTGCATACTAAAATAAGGACAAGATTTGGAGTCCATGTTTGTATGATATTGTGTAAAAACTGCATTCAAGAAACTGATTTCGATGTAACATATTTGTATTGTAAACCATTATGTAATGGTCGTGTGTAAACAGGATATTTTAGATTATCATTATTTGATAATCTATGTAAAGCTTTTTAAACCTTTATTTATGAAATAAAGGTTATGGTTTGTTTTAAAAATGAATGCAGTCTTTGAAAAACGTCTCATATAGAGGTCAAAACCTCGCAACGAAATCAATTAATATGGAACGTTTTTAATCAATAAGAACGGGACATTTCAGTTGGTATCCGAGCGTTGGTCTTAGAGAACCAGAAAATTTGCATTAGTGTGTCTTATCGAGTTTGTTAGGATGCATTAGTGAGTTTGGACTTCGACCGTGTTTTCTTTAAAAATGATTGCTTAACATTTTTGTTGGAAACTACATATTATTAACATGTATATATTATGTGATATATTAATCTCTTAACATGTTTGATATTGTGTGATAGATGTCTACCTCTAGCACAAATCCCATTGACTCACCTAATAATAACGAAGAGTCGAATATATATTGGACTGATTCACAAGTTCCCGAAGAAGAACCGGAAGAAGAATCAGAACCGGAAGAAGAATCAGAACCGGAAGAGGAGGAACCGGAGGAGGAAATAGAACCGGTGGGAGAAATAATAAAACGGTTAAGTAAAAGAAAATCCTCAACCAACCGACCAAGGTTAATTATGGTCAATGGTGTTTCCGCCAAGGAAGCAAAATATTGGGAGGATTACCAATTCTCCGATGAATCGGATTCCAACGAGAATTCCGATGATGTTATAGAAATTACCCCAACTGAATTTAAAAAGGCAAAAGAAAATAATAAGGAAAAGGGCATAAAAATAGAGAAATCTAATTCCAACCCCGATGAACTTTATATGTATCGTCAAACCCCGAAGCCCTTAAGTTGTAACAATGACCCGGGAACCTCTAAACCACCAGGTTTTTCTAAACCGTTGTGGAAAACGACAGCTCGTATTAGGGGAACATCATATATCCCTAGAAACTTGGCAAAACGAACCAAAACCGAAGAAGAAGAAACGAGCCAGTCGGAATAAGATAGTTGTATTCGTGTGGTGTAATATATGTAATATTGTGTGCTTATGCTTTATGATATATGTAAAAAATTGCTTGTATTAATAAGTATTTTTTTTATGAATCTAACTCTTGTCTATTTTACAGTATAAAAACACAAAATGGATAGACAACCCAATATTTTAAGAGACCTACCCGGAGACATGATTGATGAAATCTTGTCTAGAGTCGGTCAGAATTCTTCGGCACAACTATTTACGGCGAAATCAGTTTGTAAGACATTCGAAGAACGTTCCAAGAATGTCTTGGTTTATAAGAGACTTTCGTTTGAAAGATGGGGGATATCACATTGGGAAACCCATAAGTTACGATGTGTTTACTTTGACGCATATATTGCGGGGAACCCAAATGCTATTTTACGCAACGGGTTAAGAAATTATTTTGACTCAATGTATCCGAATATAGGACTTCATGATTTAGAAAAAGCGGCTAACATGCAACATAAAGAAGCATGCTATGCTTACGGTTTAGTAATGTTCGCTTCTCACCAAAGTGAGAAAAAGAACATCGGGCTACAACTATTAAACAAAACGTTCCCACAAGTGACGGAGTCGGTAATTGGGGTAAGAAATTAGGTTTTTAGGTTATTACGAGACTGTTGGTCATTACGTAACCCTCGTCCCTTTGACGACGTTACAACATGCTGTCTTATCAACGGACATGACGGTTATGTTCCACAAGACCAAGGATGGGAAGTAGTCCTAGTAAAACCAGAATGCATGACTTGTTTCTGGACGTATGAATTACGTGTCTTTATTGCCTTTGCTGAACGACTTGTGTACTAGCTAGAATTATCTTCACAACTATCTTGTATCAAAGTTATTGTGTGCTATATTTCATGCTTTATGTAAAATAAGCGGTATTGTAAGTTTGTAAAATATTGTATAAAAGTTTGAACGCGAAATATTATTATAATCAGTTTTTCATATAGAATTGTAGTAGTTGAATTGTATATTAGCTACTAAGTATGAACTTAACGGGTAGGTACTACCCGAATTTAAACTTATAAAACGCTAATATGAATAAAAAGCTTTTATAAATGAGTTCATATTATGCTACGAAATACTATTAACTACTCTTAATATTCTGTATGATTAACTTGTTCCATTTGAATATTTTGAAGGAAATTGCACCGACTACTCGACACACCGTGAATATGAATGAAGAGGAATTTCGTACTTTTCTAGCTTCAAACATAGCCGCAGTACAGGCTGCGCTACATACCAACAATAACCTTGGATCTAGCAGTACAGGAAATCGTGTAGGATGCACCTACAAAGAATTCACTGCCTGCAAACCTTTGGAATTTGATGGAACCGAAGGACCGATCGGATTGAAATGGTGGACCGAGAAGGTCGAATCGGTGTTTGCCATAAGTAAGTGTACTGAAGAGGACAAAGTGAATTACGCTACGCATACCTTCACAGGTTCTGCATTAACATGGTGGAATACCTATCTAGAGCAAGTGGGACAAGATGATGCGTACGTACTACCGTGGTCAGCATTCAAGCACTTGATGAACGAGAAGTACCGTCCCAGAACCGAGATCAATAAGCTCAAGACAGAACTTAGAGGGTTACGAACCCAAGGATTTGATATTACCACGTACGAAAGATGATTCACAGAATTGTGCCTATTGTGTCCGGGAGCGTTCGAAGATGAGGAAGAGAAGATCGACGCGTTTGTGAAAGGATTACCGGAAAGAATCCAAGAAGATATAATTCACACGAGCCCGCCTCCATACAACAGGCATGTAGAATGGCTCACAAACTAGTGAACCAGATTGAGGAAAGAATTAAAGAACAGATGGCTGAAGAGACCAATGTGAAGCAAGCCAAAAGAAAGTGGGAGGAAAACGGTGATAAGAATCACCAATACAACAACAACAGCAATTACAATAATAATCGCAACAATTATCCCAACAATCGCAACATCAATCGCAACTACAACAAACGACCCAACAACAACAACAACAACAACAACAACAACAACAACAACAACAACAACAACAACAACAACAACAACAGCAGCAGCAACTACAACAATCATCCCAACAACAATAACAACCGCAACAACAACAACAATCAGAAGCAGCTATGCCAAAGGTGTGAAAAGTATCACTCGGGGTTCTGCACCAAATTCTGCAATAAGTGTAAAAGAAATGGTCATAGCGCGGCAAAGTGTGAGGTCTACGGACCAGGGGTTAACAGAACGAAAGGAACAAATGGTGTCGGAACGAGTAATGGCGGAGCAAGTAGTGTCAGAGCAAGTTATGCCAATGTAGTTTGTTATAAATGTGGAAAACCAGGCCACATTATTAGAAATTGCCCGAACCAGGAGAACACGAATGGACAAGGCCGCGAAAGAGTTTTCAATATTAATGCGGTAGAGGTACAGGAAGACCCGGAGCTTGTTACAGGTACGTTTCTTATTGACAATAAATCTGCTTACGTTTTATTTGATTCGGGTGTGGATAGAAGCTATATGAGTAGAGATTTTTGTGCTAAATTAAGTTGTCCATTGACACCATTGGATAGTAAATTTTTACTCGAATTAGCAAACGGTAAATTAATTTCAGCAGATAATATATGCCGGAATCGAGAAATTAAACTGGGTAGCGAAATATTTAAGATTGATTTGATACCAGTAGAGTTAGGGAGTTTTGATGTAATAGTTGGCATGGACTGGCTGAAGAAGGTGAAAGCAGAGATCGTATGTTATAAAAATGCAATTCGCATTGTACGAGAAGAAGAAGAACCCTTAATGGTGTAAGGAGAAAAGGGCAACATGAAGCTACATCTTATTAGTAATTTGAAGGCACAAAAACTAATAAGAAAAGGTTGCTATGCTGTTCTAGCACACATTGAGAAAGTACAAACTGAAGAAAAGAGCATCAATGATGTTCCCATCGCAAAAGAATTTCCCGATGTATTTCCGAAAGAATTACCGGGACTACCTCCACATCGATCTGTTGAATTTCAAATAGATCTTGTACCAGGAGTTGCACCAATAGATCGTACTCCTTATAGACTCGCACCCAGCAAGATGAAAGAACTGCAAAGCCAACTGCAAGAACTATTAGAACGTGGTTTCATTCGACCAAGCACATCACCATGGGGAGCTCCTATTTTGTTTGTCAAGAAGAAGGATGGTACATTTAGGTTGTGTATTGACTACAGAGAGTTGAACAAACTTACCATCAAAAACCGTTATCCACTGTCGAGAATTGACGACTTATTTGATCAACTACAAGGATCGTCGGTTTATTCGAAGATCGATTTACGTTCTGGATATCATCAAATACGAGTAAAGGAGGATGATATTCCAAAAACTGCTTTTAGGACGCGTTATGGTCATTACGAGTTTATGGTTATGCCGTTTGGATTGACTAACGCACCAGCTGTGTTCATGGACCTTATGAACTGAGTGTGTGGGCCATATCTTGACAAGTTTGTCATTGTTTTCATCGATGACATACTTATTTACTCAAAGAATGATCAAGAGCACGAAGAACATTTGAGAAAAGTGCTAGAAGTATTGAGGAAAGAAAAACTGTACGCTAAGTTTTCAAAGTGTGCATTTTGGTTGGAAGAAGTTCAATTCCTCGGTCACATAGTGAACAAAGAAGGTATCCAGGTGGACCCGGCAAATATCGAAACCGTTGAAAAGTGGGAAACCCCAAAAACTCCGAAGCATATACGTCAATTTTTAGGATTGGCTGGTTACTACAGAAGATTCATCCAAGATTTCTCCAAAATAGCAAAACCCTTGACTGCATTAACGCATAAAGGGAAGAAATTTGAATGGAAGGATGAACAAGAGAAGGCGTTTCAATTATTGAAGAAAAAGCTAACTACGGCACCTATATTGTCATTGCCTGAACGGAATGATGATTTTGTGATTTATTGTGACGCATCAAAGCAAGGTCTCGGTTGTGTATTAATGCAACGGACGAAGGTCATTGCTTATGCGTCTAGACAATTGAAGATTCACGAGCAAAATTATACGATGCATGATTTGGAATTAGGCGCGGTTGTTTTTGCATTAAAGACTTGGAGGCACTACTTATATGGGGTCAAAAGTATTATATATACCGACCACAAAAGTCTTCAACACATATTTAATCAGAAACAACTGAATATGAGGCAGCGTAGGTGGATTGAATTGTTGAATGATTACGACTTTGAGATTCGTTACCACCCGGGGAAGGCAAATGTGGTAGCCGACGCCTTGAGCAGAAAGGACAGAGAACCCATTCGAGTAAAATCTATGAATATAATGATTCACACTAACCTTACTACTCAAATAAAGGAGGCGCAACAAGGAGTTTTAAAAGAGGGAAATTTAAAGGATGAAATACCCAAAGGATCGGAGAAGAATCTTAATATTCGGGAATACGGAACCCGGTATAGGGCTGAAAGGATTTGGGTACCAAAATTTGGTGATATAAGAGAAATGGTACTTAGAGAAGCTCATAAAACCAGATACTCAATACATCCTGGAACGGGGAAGATGTACAAGGATCTCAAGAAACATTTTTGGTGGCCGGGTATGAAAGCCGATGTTGCTAAATACGTAGGAGAATGTTTGACGTGTTCTAAGGTCAAAGCTGAGCATCAGAAACCATCAGGTCTACTTCAACAACCCGAAATCCCGGAATGGAAATGGGAAAACATTACCATGGATTTCATCACTAAATTGCCAAGGACTGCAAGTGGTTTTGATACTATTTGGGTAATAGTTGATCGTCTCACCAAATCAGCACACTTCCAGCCAATAAGAGAATATGACAATATGGAGAAGTTAGCACGACTGTATTTGAAGGAAGTCGTCTCCAGACATGGAATACCAATCTCTATTATCTCTGATAGGGATGGCAGATTTATTTCAAGATTCTGGCAGACATTACAGCAAGCATTAGGAACTCGTCTAGACATGAGTACTGCCTATCATCCACAAACTGATGGGCAGAGCGAAAGGACAATACAAACGCTTGAAGACATGCTACGAGCATGTGTTATTGATTTCAGAAACAGTTGGGATCGACGTCTACCGTTAGTAGAATTTTCCTACAACAACAGCTACCATTCAAGCATTGAGATGGCGCCGTTTGAAGCACTTTATGGTAGAAAGTGCAGGTCTCCAATTTGTTGGAGTGAAGTGGGGGATAGACAGATTACGGGTCCAGAGATAATACAAGAAACTACCGAGAAGATCATCCAAATTCAACAACGGTTGAAAACCGCCCAAAGTCGACAAAAGAGCTACGCTGACATTAAAAGAAAAGATATAGAATTTGAAATTGGAGAGATGGTCATGCTTAAAGTTGCACCTTCGAAAGGTGTTGTTCGATCTGGTAAACGAGGGAAATTAAATCCAAGGTATATCGGACCATTCAAGATTATTGATCGTGTCGGACCAGTAGCTTACCGACTTGAGTTACCTCAACAACTCGCGGCTGTACATAACACTTTCCACGTCTCGAATTTGAAGAAATGTTTTGCTATAGAAGATCTCACTATTTCGTTAGATGAAATCCAAATCAACGAAAAACTTCAATTCATCGAAGAACCCGTCGAAATAATGGATCGTGAGGTTAAAAGACTTAAGCAAAACAAGATACCAATTGTTAAGGTTCGATGGAATGCTCGTAGAGGACCCAAGTTCACCTGGGAACGAGAAGATCAGATGAAGAAGAAATACCCGCATTTATTTCCAGAAGATACGTCAACACCTCCAACTGCTTAAAATTTCGGGACGAAATTTATTTAACTGGTAGGTACTGTAGTGACCCGAACTTTTCCATGTTTATATATATATTAAATGAAATTGTTATTTACCTGATTAAGTGTTTCCAACATATTAAGAAATCAAACTTGTTAAGACTTGATTAATTGAAATAGGTTTCATATAGACAATTGACCACCCAAGTTGACCGGTGATTCACAAACGTTAAAACTTGTAAAAACTATACGATGACATATATATGGTTATATATATAGTTAACATGATTTTATTATAAGTATGTATCTCATTTGGTATTTTAACAATGAGTTATATACATAAAAATGAGACTATTAATTTAAGAAACTCGAAAACGATATATATAACGATTATCGTTATAACAACGTCTTACTTGGTACATATGAATCATATTAAGATATTGATACACTTGGTTAATTATGTTAAATGATAAGTAAATATATTATTAAGTGTATTAACAATGAAATACATATGTAAAAATAAGACTACTAACTTAATGATTTCGAAACGAGACATATATGTAACGATTATCGTTGTAACGACATTTAACTGTATATATATCATACTAAGATATATTATATATCATAATATAATGATAATATAACAATTTAACATCTCATTTGTTATAATAAACAATGGGTTAACAACATTCAACAAGATCGTTAACCTAAAGGTTTCAAAACAACATTTACATGTAACGACTAACGATGACTTAACGACTCAGTTAAAATGTATATTCATGTAGTGTTTTAATATGTATTCATACACTTTTGAAAGACTTCAAGACACTTATCAAAATACTTCTACTTAACAAAAATGCTTACAATTACATCCTCGTTCAGTTTCATCAACAATTCTACTCGTATGCACCTGTATTCGTACTCGTACAATACACAGCTTTTAGATGTATGTACTATTGGTATATACACTCCAATGATCAGCTCTTAGCAGCCCATGTGAGTCACCTAACACATGTGGGAACCATCATTTGGTAACTAGCATGAAATATCTCATAAAATTACAAAAATATGAGTAATCATTCATGACTTATTTACATGAAAACAAAATTACATATCCTTTATATCTAATCCATACACCAATGACCAAAAACACCTACAAACACTTTCATTCTTCAATTTTCTTCATCTAATTGATCTCTCTCAAGTTCTATCTTCAAGTTCTAAGTGTTCTTCATAAATTCCAAAAGTTCTAGTTTCATAAAATCAAGAATACTTCCAAGATTGCAAGTTTACTTCCAAGTTTTCAAAATCCATTCCAAGTAATCATCCAAGATCAAGAAATATTTGTTACTTACAGTAGGTTATCTTTCTAATACTAGGTAATAATCATATTCAAACTTTAATTCAATTTCTATAACTATAACAATCTTATTTCGAGTGGAAATCTTACTTGAAATTGTTTTCGTGTCATGATTCTGCTTCAAGAACTTTCAAGCCATCCAAGGATCCTTTGAAGCTAGATCTATTTTTCTCATTTCCAGTAGGTTTATCCAAGGAACTTGAGGTAGTAATGATGTTCATAACATCATTTGATTCATATATATAAAGCTATCTTATTCGAAGGTTTAAACTTGTAATCACTAGAACATAGTTTAGTTAATTCTAAACTTGTTCGCAAATAAAGGTTAATCCTTCTAACTTGACTTTTAAAATCAACTAAACACATGTTCTATATCTATATGATATGCTAACTTAATGATTTAAAACCTGGAAACACGAAAAACACCGTAAAACCGAATTTACGTCGTCGTAGTAACACCGCGGGCTGTTTTGGGTTAGTTAATTAAAAACTATGATAAACTTTGATTTAAAAGTTTTTATTCTGGGAAAATGATTTTTATTATGAACATGAAACTATATCCAAAAATTATGGTTAAACTCAAAGTGGAAGTATGTTTTCTAAAATGGTCATCTAGACGTCGTTCTTTGGACTGAAATGACTACCTTTACAAAAACGACTTGTAACTTATTTTTCCGACTATAAACCTATACATTTTATGTTTAGATTCATAAAATAGAGTTCAATATGAAACCATAGCAATTTGATTCACTCAAAACGGATTTAAAATGAAGAAGTTATGGGTAAAACAAGATTGGATAATTTTTCTCATTTTAGCTACGTGAAAATTGGTAACAAATCTATTCCAACCATAACTTAATCAACTTGTATTGTATATTATGTAATCTTGAGATACCATAAACACGTATACAATGTTTCCACCTATCATGTCGACACATCTATATATATTTCGGAACAACCATAGACACTCTATATGTGAATGTTGGAGTTAGCTATACAGGGTTGAGGTTGATTCCAAAATATATATAGTTTGAGTTGTGATCAATACTGAGATACTTATACACTGGGTCGTGGATTGATTCAAGATAATATTTATCGATTTATTTATGTACATCTAACTGTGGACAACTAATTGTAGGTTACTAACGAGGACAGCTGACTTAATAAACTTAAAACATCGAAATATATTAAAAGTGTTGTAAATATATTTTGAACATACTTTGATATATATGTATATATTGTTATAGGTTCGTGAATCAACCAGTGGCCAAGTCTTACTTCCCGACGAAGTAAAAATCTGTGAAAGTGAGTTATAGTCCCACTTTTAAAATCTAATATTTTTGGGATGAGAATACATGCAGGTTTTATAAATGATTTACAAAATAGACACAAGTACGTGAAACTACATTCTATGGTTGAATTATCGAAATCGAATATGCCCATTTTTATTAAGTCTGGTAATCTAAGAATTACGGAACAGACACCCTAATTGACGCGAATCCTAAAGATAGATCTATTGGGCCTAACAAACCCCATCCAAAGTACTGGATGCTTTAGTACTTCGAAATTTATATCATATCCGAAGGGTGTCCCGGAATGATGGGGATATTCTTATATATGCATCTTGTTAATGTCGGTTACCAGGTGTTCACCATATGAATGATTTTTATCTCTATGTATGGGATGTGTATTGAAATATGAAATCTTGTGGTCTATTGTTACGATTTGATATATATAGGCAAGGTTGGAGAATTCGGATCTCGGGGAGATCTCGTTTGGACCTTTTTAGGGAGATCTCGGCATTTCGGAATAATCTCGGGGAGATCTCGGACGTTGACTTACGTTGACTTTATAGTTTATTTAATAAAAATATACATAAAAACATAAATATATGTATATTTATATACGTTTTTACGTGATTTAACAAAAATATCAGAGAAATGAGCGAGAAAATGTTAGAAATTACGAATTTTATAAGAAAATCTTACAAATTAGCAAGAAAATTCGAGAAATCGTGGCTTTGACTAAGTTTGACCCCGTTGACCGAGAAATCTCGGGAGATGAACATCTCGTCTCGGTTGCCTTCTAAAAACGAGATCTCAGGGGAGATCTCGGGGGGATCTCGGGAGATTTACAACACTGTATATAGGTTAAACCTATAACTCACCAACATTTTTGTTGAAGTTTAAAGCATGTTTATTCTCAGGTGAATACTAAGAGCTTCCGCTGTTGCATACTAAAATGAGGACAAGATTTGGAGTCCATGTTTGTATGATATTGTGTAAAAACTGCATTCAAGAAACTGATTTCGATGTAACATATTTGTATTGTAAACCATTATGTAATGGTCGTGTGTAAACAGGATATTTTAGATTATCATTATTTGATAATCTACGTAAAGCTTTTTAAACCTTTATTTATGAAATAAAGGTTATGGTTTGTTTTAAAAATGAATGCAGTCTTTGAAAAACGTCTCATATAGAGGTCAAAACCTCGCAACGAAATCAATTAATATGGAACGTTTTTAATCAATAAGAACGGGACATTTCAGGTACAACTGTTTACAGGCCACCATGATTGCTTGTTATTATCCTATCCGTGTTTGTATGTGGTTACAGGAACTGCAGGAACGAGATTTAGATGTTTGACTATGTTAGACTTAGTCAGACGTATGAGTGAAGCCTTATAGTACGGCTGACAGGCTCATATGCACGGCTGATGCTGAGTTAAGTCACAATTACAACCTAAATGGGAAGACATGAGTGAGTGATCACCCGTACGGCTGATGAAGCCAACTCGTACGTGTGATGAATGAATCGTATGGGTGAGTCAACAGCAGGGGTATATAAAGTCTTATGTTTTTCATTTTAGGTTAAGCCTCTCATTTGTTACACACACTCAAATCTAGTGAGCTCCTCCGATTCTCTCTCAGTCCAAATCACCCAGGTGGTGAATAATAGCTCTAGGTGTTGATCTAATCACACTTGATTTAGTTGTGGTTTGACTAAATTAATCAAAAAAAAAAACTTAACCTATTCACTAGAGGGTTTGATTCACTTATTCCGCCATTGTGTGAGTTAAATCTGTTGATTTCTAAGTTCCTAGTCATGTTTCATCACCTTCTATTCTTTCCCCCTCAACTCATATTTTAAAGTATTCATCAATATGCTCCATCCAGTTCTGATTCTCGATATACTTCTAACTTTCATATCGGTCATTCTTCTTTTTGATCTACCGCCGGAAGAATCTATTTACTTCTACTATACTCTTAGGTTTATAGTGTTTCTAGTTCTCCCGTGTCTTTATATTGCTATATTCATCGATATATATGGTTTATAATTTCTGGTTTATCGTTGGGCTAACGATTTAAATTAATATTATATATATTTATACGCGTATTATACGTACATAGTTTTATACTTTTACTATACTTAAACTTTACCTTTACTTTATTTTTACTTTACTTTAACTTTAATAATTCACTTTAATAATTTATATTTTAATAATTCACTTTAATAATTCATACTTTAATAATTCACTTTAATAATTCATACTTTAATAATTTACTTTAATAATTCATACTTTAATAATTCACTTTAATAATTCATACTTTAATAATTTACTTTAATAATTTAAAAATCTATTATAAATAGAATTCAATAGGTTTCATTATTTCATAGAAACTTGAAAATATTTTTCTCTAAACTCTTTCAATCGATTTACATATATATATTTACTCCGTATTATTTCAAGATATTATTAGTATACATAAAATATTACGACGGAGTGCTGTCCGAGTGATTTCGAAATTGTTTTTCGAGTGGAATAGGATTAAGGAAATTATGGGTTATAGCTATGGAGGTGATTGAGTATGGTTCATGGGTTATGCTCGTGAGGTCAATATAGTGTTTATCATTTCCGTTGTGTCTACGTACTTTTCCTGCAATATTGAATCTCAATATTGATACGTGAGTACTCATAATTTAACTTTTACATACTAATAGTGTATCCCTGACTAGTGCTCGAGTATTTAGGATTATGCATGCTTGTACTTTTGATATTGCCCTTAGACAGGCTAGGTTGAATCTTGAATTAGTTACACTTGCGGTTGAGATAAGGTATAAGATATGCATGTCCTTGGAAAGCTAGTGAAAAATTAAGAACTTTTCCTTTAGATATCGAATGGTTTGGTTGAACGGATTAGAAGTTATAATCAATTGAATTTTCGATATTTTTATTAAAAATGACTATTATTATCGTCGTTTTTATCGTTGTTCTAGTTTTATCTTATTATTATCATTATTATTATCTTTATCAATAAAAGAGATTAATCATTAAAAATTGTTTTTTTTTTTATTATTACTATCGTTAAAGTTATAATTAGTATTATTATTATTATCCAATTATTATTATTATTATTATTGGTATTATTATTATTATTATCATTATTAATATATATATCATTATTTAAAAATGGTTATTGTTATTGTTATTATTATTATTATTACTATATTATCATTAAGATAATTATTAGTATTATCGTTTATAATGTTATAGTAACTATCATTATTAATATTAGTGTAATTAAAACAAATATTTGTAACACCTAATTATTTTGATTACTATTATTATCATTATTATGAACACGATATAAAAGACGATTAAAAGCTATTAAACGAAACGATTAGGAAATAATGGGTAAGAGTATCATGATGAAATTAAAATATTATAAGATATTGATTTAGATAAAATTATTGTTCTTATTATTTTTATCATTACTATTATTATTAAAAGTATCGTTATTATTAAAACTATCATTTTAACAAAAATTATCATTTAAATAGAAATGTCATTGTTACTATAAAATATCATTATTATTATTATTATTTTAAATAGAATTATTATTTTAAAGATAATACTAAAAATTATCGTAAATATTAAAGTTATCATAATTAGAATTATCGTTTTATCATAATGTCATCTTAGTAATTATAAATAATGATATTTTTATAATAATAATTATTATTACAAAATAATACAACTTTTACTTACTATCATTATAGATATTATTTTATCAAATAAATATGTGATACTGTGACGATCGCTCCAAATCCATATGGACGAACACGTCATTCATTGATTTCATTGCGAGGTATTTGACCTCTATGTGATACGTTTTGTAACATTGCATTCGTTTGAAAAGGTATTTCATAAATGAATATATAAATTCCAGGTTTTTTTACATCTGATGATTCCTACGTATAGACATTCACCATTTAAATGGTTTACAATAATACATCTGTTGACAATACAGTCAAAATAAGATACATGGTAATGGTTTGATGAATGCAAGTTTCTTGTATATAGCATGTATGACTCCAAGCACATAACTTGTATCACGTATGAGCAAACAGCGGAAGACTTCTAGAAACCTGAGAATAAACATGCTAACAAGTGTCAACACAAAGGTTGGTGAGTTCATAGTTTTAATATTACACATAATCCGTATATCAATGTGGATTACAAAAGTTCAGTTGTTTTATTCAAAACGTTTATCAATAGGTTTTACATAAAAGGTGGATCACAAGATTTCAGTTGTTTCATTCGAAACGTTTATCAATCAGTTCTACAAAATTGAGCACCCTGGTAACTAAACTTTAATGTTTATATAATTTGTACCCTTTGTATAATCATCTTAATAATACACGCAAACCAACGTGTACGCTTCTCAAATAGCATACGTCCGTTAAAAGGCTAGCGCTCTAGCTCGGACGGGGATATCAAGCCCTATGGATCCATATACTACTACTCGCGCCCACCAGTTCTTATAACCGGCAGTTACTAGTTACCAAAGCTAAGGGATTTTCGGTTCAAACTCAGTGTAGAATTAAGTATGTACTTGTATCCATTGCGTTTAAAATAAATTGCATGTATTCTCAGCCCAAAAATATATATTGCAAAAGCAATTAAAAAGGGAGCAATGAAACTCACGCATATAAATCTAGTATTTTCAGTATTTATAAACAGTCGCATGTATTCTCAGCCCAAAAATATATTGAGTAAAAGGGATCTTATGAAACTCACACATATAAATATTGTATATCGGTTAATAAAGCATTTGCATGTATTCTCAGCCCCAAAAATGTAAAGGGTAAAAGGGATTTTATGAAACTCACAGTTTAATATTGATATACAATATTGCAGGAAAGCACGTAGACGCATCGGAGATGATAAACACGAGGTTTGATTCACAAAAATACCCCCGAACATTACCCATAATTTCCTTGGCAATAACTCATATTTTCCTTAGCTCTTTCCCGCTCGAAAACATATTTTGAAAATTACTTGGACAGCACTCCGTCGTAATATTTTTTGTACATTATTATTTTTGTATCGCAAAAATAATAACACTAATAATAATAAAAAAATAATAAGATTAATAATAATCTTATTAATAATAATAATAATAATAATAATAATAATAATAATAATAAATAATAAATAATATTACGGAGTATATATATATTTGTGTATGTGTGTGATTTAAATCGAGCGAAAACACTGAAATTTATAGATGTGGCCTGAAATCTGGAGTCATGCGACTCGCATGGAAATGGCCTTCTGGCCATGCGACTCGCATGAGGACCAGGGACAGCTCACATTGTTTTGGCTCCTAGCTTGTCGACATAATTAAATATTAATATAATATATATAATTTAAATAATTAATTATATATTATATTAAATTCACGTGCATAGTTGACTTGTAATTTTTGTTCCGATAAGTCGTACGTCATCACTCGACTTATGTCCCGGTTCTGGTTTTTCGAATGTCCTTTCGTACGCTGAGAAAACTTGCATTTTACGTTTCGTGACACGTACCTTTGTCAAGATATAGCCTTAAGTTATCCATAAACTATACCACTCATAGTATATCTTAAACTTTCGAGTATTTTGGTCATTTACTTCTATAAATCATCGTCTCGTTATTTGTTAAAAATACATTTTAAAATAGTGTTTTACTGTAGCAAGTCAATTTCACTGTAGCAAATAGTGATTTTCGAAAACACTGTAGCATTTTGAGTAATGTGGCAATTTGAAAACACTGTAGCAAATTAGTGTTTAACTGGTTCATCTTAAACGCTTTAGTTAACTTATCTAAATATCAATTGAATCAATAAACGAATGTTACTATCGTTTATTATATATATGTATATATCTTTTTAATATACATAAATCAGTTTTTAAATACACATTGGACGTTATTTATAAATAAATTTTAATAATAAATATTTCAACTTATCATATACATTCAAATAGATATTTAAACCAATAAGTTTAATGTACGGTATCAAACAATTAATACATTGTTACCTTTTCATGTTATAGTATATATGTATCTTTTTACATATAATTGTTCGCGAATCGTCGAAAACAACCGAAGGTATTTAAATATATAAAAGTAATTCAAAAATTTTGAGATTCAGTTTTACAGACTTTGCTTATCGTGTCGGAAATGTTAATCATACAAAGATTAAGTTTAAATTTAGTCGAAATTTCTGGGTCATCACAGATACAAACATATTTTACTACGTGTAATAACTTACTTTAATAATACCTATTATATTATCTTTATGATATTAAATGAACCCTATAAATTTTATTACTTAATATATATAAAAGTATATTTTATTATATAAATTTAATATAAAATTTTATTTATTAATAAATAAATTATATTATTTACTCTAATAAATCTATTAAAAATATTTAAAAATATAAAACGACGATATTTAAACAATATATTAATCATGTATAGATTTTTGGAAATTATTTTGAGTCAAATTTACTTTTGTTGACTTTTGCATATTAGTCTCGAGCATTAGGATTGTGGTACACTATGACTTGACCTAATTTGTTAGACAAATATTGACCAACACATAATTATATATAATTAATTTAGGTTCGTGAATCCGAGGCCAACCTTGCACTTGTTCCATGACGTTATATGTATTTTTACTACGAAATACAGTATGGTGAGTTTCAATTGCCTTTTTACCCTTTATATTTTTGGGACTGAGAATACATGCGCTTTTATAAATGTTTGACGAAATAGACACAAGTAATTGAAACTACATTCTATGGTTGAATTATCGAAATCGAATATGCCCTTTTTTATTAAAATCTGGTAATCTAAGAATTAGGGAACAGACACCCTAATTGACGCGAATCCTAAAGATAGATCTATTGGGCCTAACAAACCCCATCCAAAGTACCGGATGCTTTAGTACTTCGAAATTTATATCATGTCCGAAGGAGGATCCCGAAATGATAGGGGATATTCTTATATGTATCTAGTTAATGTCGGTTACCAGGTGTTCACCATATGAATGATTATTTTTGTCTCTATACATGGGACGTATATTTATGAGAACTGGAAATGAAATTCTTGTGGTTTATTAAAATGATGGAAATAAATGATTTCGTTAAACTAATGAACTCACCAACCTTTTGGTTGACACTTTAAAGCATGTTTATTCTCAGGTGTTAAAGAAATTTTCCGCTATGCATTTGCTCATTTTAAAGATATTACTTGGAGTCTTTCATAGCATATTTCGAAGAATGTTGCATTCGAGTCATTGAGTTCATCAAAGATTATTATTAAATCAATTTATAGTTAGAGAGTGGATATTATGAAATGGTATGCATGCCTGTTATATTATCTTTATGATATTAAATGAACCCTATAAATTTTATTACTTAATATATATAAAAGTATATTTTATTATATAAATTTAATATAAAATTTTATTTATTAATAAATAAATTATATTATTTACACTAATAAATCTTTTAAAAATATTTAAAAATATAAAACGACGATATTTAAACTATATATTAATCATGTATAGATTTTTGGAAATTATTTTGAGTCAAATTTACTTTTGTTGACTTTTGCATATTAGTCTCGAGCATTAGGATTGTGGTACACTATGACTTGACCTAATTTGTTAGACAAATATTGACCAACACATAAATATATATAATTAATTTAGGTTCGTGAATCCGAGGCCAACCTTGCATTTGTTCAATGATGTTATATGTATTTTTACTACGAAATACAGTATGGTGAGTTTCATTTGCCTTTTTACCCTTTATATTTTTGGGACTGAGAATACATGCGCTTTTATAAATGTTTGACAAAATAGACACAAGTAATTGAAACTACATTCTATGGTTGAATTATCGAAATTGAATATGCCCCTTTTTATTAAAGTCTGGTAATCTAAGAATTAGGGAACAGACACCCTAATTGACACGAATCCTAAAGATAGATCTATTGGGCCTAACAAACCCCATCCAAAGTACCGGATGCTTTAGTACTTCGAAATTTATATCATGTCCGAAGTAGGATCCCGGAATGATAGGGGATATTCTTATATGTATCTAGTTAATGTCGGTTACCAGGTCTTTACCATATGAATGATTATTTTTGTCTCTATGCATGGGACGTATATTTATGAGAACTGGAAATGAAATTCTTATGGTCTATTAAAATAATGGAAATAAATGATTATGATAAACTAATGAACTCACCAACCTTTTGGTTGACACTTTAAAGTATGTTTATTCTCAGGTGTTAAAGAAATCTTCCGCTGTGTATTTGCTCATTTTAAAGATATTACTTGGAGTTTTTCATAGCATATTTCGAAGAACGTTGCATTCGAGTCATTGAGTTCATCAAAGATTATTATTAAATCAATTTATAGTTGGATAGTGAATATTATGAAATGGTATGCATGCCTGTCAATTTTCGATGTAAAGAAAGATTGTCTTTTAAAAACGAATGCAATGTTTGTAAAATGTATCATATAGAGGTCAAATACCTCGCAATGTAATCAACTATTGTGAATCGTTTATAATGTATATGAACGAAAATTGACAGGCATGCATACCATTTCATAATATCCACTATCCAACTATAAATTGATTTAATAATAATCTTTGATGAACTCAATGACTCGAATGCAACGTTCTTCGAAATATGCTATGAAAGACTCCAAGTAATATCTTTAAAATGAGCAAATGCACAGCGGAAGATTTCTTTAACACCTGAGAATAAACATGCTTTAAAATGTCAACCAAAAGGTTGGTGAGTTCATTAGTTTATCATAATCATTTATTTCCATCATTTTAATAGACCACAAGAATTTCATTTCCAGTTCTCATAAATATACGTCCCATGCATAGAGTCAAAAATAATTGATAATGCTAAAAACAAACATATATTTCATAGCATTATTCCTCAAGAAAGACAAGCTTTTAGTTGCAATTGTTCTATTTACAAGTGATATTCGTTTAAATAATAAAAGGTGAAGACAAAAGACAGAGTCGACGAATTGAAGACGCAAACGAACAAAAAGCTCAAAAGTACAAAATACAATCAAAGAGGTTCCAATTATTGATAAGAAACGTCTCGAAATTACAAGAGTACAAGATTCAAAACGCAAAGTACAAGATATTAAATTGTACGCAAGGACGTTCGAAAATCCGGAACCGGGACCAGAGTCAACTCTCAACGCTAGACGCAACGGACTAAAATTACAAGTTAACTATGTATATAAATATAATATAATATATAATTAATTATATAAATTATATATATATTATATTTATATATTAAAACCGTCTGCAAGAAATGTTCCAAAATGAGATGAGCTGTAGAAACAAACTCCGCGAGTTGCGGAGTTTGAAGGCCAAAAAGGCCGCGACTCGCGGAGCCTCCCTGCACAAAAATACCTATAAAAGCCAGCGCAATTCGACGTTTTATATATCCTAAATTCTATCTATCTCTCTATATGTAAACGTATATATATATATATATATATATATATATATATATATATATATATATATATATATATATATATATTATATTTTAATTTTAATTTTAATTCTAATAATAAGGGTATGTTAGCGAATGTTGTAAGGGTGTAAGTCGAAATTTTATCCGTGTAACGCTACGCTATTTTTAATCATTGTAAGTTATGTTCAACCTTTTTAATTTAATGTCTCGTAGCTAAATTATTATTATGCTTATTTAAAACTAAGTAATCATGATGTTGGGCTAATTACTAAAATTGGGTAATTGGGCTTTGTACCATAATTGAGGTTTGGACCAGAGAACGACACTTGTGGAAATTAGACTATGGGCTATTAATGGGCTTTATATTTGTTTAACTAAATGATAGTTTGTTAATTTTAATATAAAGATTTACAATTGGACGTACCTATAAATAACCATATACACTCGATCGGACACGATGGGCGGGGTATTTATATGTACGAATAATCGTTCATTTAACCGGACACAGGAATGGATTAATAGCCACTAGAATTATTAAAACAGGGGTGAAATTATGTACAAGGACACTTGGCATAATTGATAACAAAGTATTAAAACCTTGGGTTACACGCAGTCGATATCCTGGTGTAATTATTAAACAAAGTATTAAAACCTTGTTACAGTTTAAGTCCTCAATTAATTGGAATATTTGACTTCGGGTATAAGGATAATTTGACGAGGATACTCGCACTTTATATTTATGACTGATGGACTGTTATGGACAAAAACCAGACGGACATATTAAATAATCCAGGACAAAGGACAATTAACCCATGGGCATAAAACTAAAATCTGAAATGTCCCGTTCTTATTGATTAAAAATGTTCCATATTAATTGATTTCATTGCGAGGTTTTGACCTCTATATGAGACGTTTTTCAAAGACTGCATTCATTTTAAAACAAACCATAACCTTTATTTCATCAATAAAGGTTTAAAAAGCTTTACGTAGATTATCAAATAATGATAATCTAAAATATCCTGTTTACACACGACCATTACATAATGGTTTATGATATTGCTCTAAACATACATATTATTCGACGCAATATCAGTTATATTTCATCAGCTTTTATCATTTAAAAAGACATTCAACGTATAATATTCAAGAAAAATGACAAAAGTGGACAAGAGCTTGAAGTTTGAAGAAACGACGATAAAACGATAGTTTTAACCAAATTTATATCAAGAAACGTTTATCCGAATGAAAGTACAAGATAGATGAAGAAAAGAGTTCAAATGGAAAGTGCCAAGTCAGTACACGTCAATACGGGATCAACAAAGAACAAACGAAAAAGAAAAATAAAGAAAACTGCCATCAACTCATACGCGAATCGTGTAGGATTACACGAAACGCGTAGTAATTTGTTCTTACACGAATCGTGTAGCCTCTACACGAAACGCGTAGTATTAGGCAGAACATAATCATTGATTCAGATAAGGGCGGCTGGCTTTTGAGTTTTAAAACAATTCTTTTGTTGAATTGTGATACAGCAAGGAACCAATTAAGCTCAACTACTCCCTTCTATTCATGTTAAATACGGAGTATGTACAGAGAGGGAGAACACACAGGACACATATCAATTACTATACAAAAATTGTTACTTTAGTTACTTTATATTTTTCAAGTACTCCGTATAATTTAGTTCCATATTATAGTTGAAGAATTAAGATAGTTTCAAATATTAAGGGTGTATTGTTCGTGATTACGGGTGTTATTATTGTAATTTTCTACCGTTTGAAGTTAATGAAAGTGAAGAATTTTTAGTAAGTTTACTCTGTTAAAATTATCGTTGTTATTATGGTTGCATATTTATATTTTTATGTTTACCCTAGTGTAATGAATAGCTAAATTTCCTTAGTGTTTGCTTAGATGTAGAGCCCCTAGT
Source organism: Rutidosis leptorrhynchoides (assembly GCF_046630445.1). Lineage (NCBI taxonomy): Eukaryota > Viridiplantae > Streptophyta > Magnoliopsida > Asterales > Asteraceae > Rutidosis > Rutidosis leptorrhynchoides. The sequence continues at coordinate 336,412,872 of NC_092343.1, read as the reverse complement.
GAAATGGATTGTTATCAATTGTAAAAGTTAAAATGTAACTTTAGTATTTTTAATATTGAGCCTAGTTAAAAGAACCATTATTGTGTAATTAGGTATTTAACCCTTACCACTTAATTTATTAAATTTAAATAACGAAAGTTGTTTTTATTTACATAAATTAAGCTTCAACATTAAAATGATCTAGACGAATTTATGGATAAATTATTAACACCAATTTAGAAATAAACTTCGGTGGTTTGGGTAATATCAATAATTATATGATAGTGAAATTGTAAAAAGGGAAACCGTTACGATTTGGGTATTGGCGAAAGTCAAAACTAGGCTAGGTCTCAATTTAAATACTTAGGGAATAGTAGCTATCTAAAAAGAATCCGGTGAAAATTAGATTTATTTTAGTTAGTTGTAACCTTATATTTATTCGAAAGAAAAATATAAAGTTTATTACTAAAACATTTTAAATAGGGCGTAAACTTAGAACAATCCATGGACCTAGGGGTGACACATTTAAGTAAACATTCCCATTTATCCCATTTATATTTATTATAAAAGTATTATTATTATTATTTACGAATTATTATTATAAAATATAAAAGATTACATAAAAATACTTAAAATTCGTACCAGACTGTTTGTCACATCGTATAAGTCATACGCGAAACGTGTATGATTACACGAAACGCGTACGCCTGTTTATCAAACTGTACGATCAGATCTACACAATTCGTGTAAGGTTTAAGATATACGCGATACGCGTATAAATACGCGAAACGCATAGACAGTAATCCGGCTACAGTACCAGTAGGGTTAAAATTAGGGTTTTAATTATTTAATTAGTTTAAAATTAGGGTTTTAGCCTTTTTACTATTATATTTAGGTTATTACTATATAATTTATATTAGTTCTTATAAAATACTTTAATACATGTTAAATCCTAATAATTAGTGTTAATTATAATACTTTATAATTAGAAATTAGTTTACAATTAGTTAATCATTTTAATTCCTTTTAATTTGTATTAATCTTTTTAAACATGTCATTTAATTAATTTAAATAAGTTTATATTATAATTGCTCAAAACAAAATTTTAAACATATAGTTTTATTAAAAGTTACTATTTTACTAATTACCATTTAGTAATATAATTAATACATCATAATTAGTATAATTTCATTTAGTTCCTTTTTAAGTTAATTATTGTAATCTTGTAATTTTATTTAGTAAATTATTTTAAGTTATTTTCTTTTACTATTATTTTATAAATTCCTAATCCAAAACCCCCTTCAATTAAGTTTGACATCAAAGACTATTAAAAACCATTAAACACTCCATCTCCCTGTGGAACGAATCGGATTTACCGACAAACTAAACTACACGGATAGGACTAGTTGCCTATATATGTGTGAAATCAACCTGAATTCAATAAAATACCACATATACAATAAATCAATTCGTGTAACAAAACAACTCAAATCCGTTCATAAATAAAGGTTACGTTTCGCAACATCAACTTTTTGGCGCCGCTGCCGGGGAATTGGCAGTTAAATAAATAGATAATTTTTTTTTTGGTTCGTAGTAATAGTTGGATTTGTACGTGGACCGGGTTGTTGGATCACCAATTTTATTGGTCTTTGAAGGATCCTGCACCTCTGCTGCATCTTTTGGCTATTCGAAACGTGGGCCAAATCAGAAGGATAATCTGTTTGTTTAAAGGTTTTTATCATTGTTTTTATGTTATTCGATCCTCTCGAGGAAATTCATTTCCAAGAAAGTTCAAAGTTTTTGACTAAATCCTTTAGTTCTTTGTACAATTTCCCAAATTGTATGATCCGTTCAATCCTAAACTCGTTAAACTTAATCCGGAACCTCAAAGAATTAATAAAGGAAAAAAAAAAAAAACAAAAAGAAATAGGAAGTACTAGTAATTTTAAAACACCGAAAAAAAAAACACTAAAAAAAAAGAGAAACAAGTAGGTAACCCTAGATAAACCTTTAGTGAAGTGATCTCATAATAGAAATTAATGTATGAACTTACGTTCCTCCAACGCTGAATTAACTCCTTCACATCCTGAACCCAAAAGAAAATTCCACGAACACTTAAGAGCTCAAGAAGTAGAATCTCTTGCTAAAAATTTAGAGTCATCTTCCTTAGAATCCGACTCTGAACCAATAATTCAACCAATCATAGAGCCGATTATTAAAGAAAAAGAAGAAATGGCTGATACAAATCAAACGATGGAAGCATTAATGAAGGCCACAAGAAAAGTTCAAGGCCACGCAATCATCCAACCCACGATGAGTGATGGCTTTGAAATAAAAGGTCAATTTTTACACATGGTGACTAATACATGTCAATTCGGTGGAGCCCCAAATGAGGATGCTAACGAGCATCTTCGGAAGTTTGTAAGCATTTGCAAACTATTCAAAATTAAGGATGTCACCGATGATGTCGCATGTTTAAAAATCTTTCCATGATCCTTAAAAGATGATGCAAGAGATTGGCTAGACTCATTACCAGAAGGTTATATTGAAAACTGGAATGATATGATGGATAAGTTTTTGTCAGAATTCTTTCCTGCTTCAAAAGCAGCAAAATTGCAAAGTGATATAAATCACTTTATGCAAAAGCCTAATGAAACTCTTTATGAAGCTTGGACCCGATTCAACAAAATGCTTAGGGTATGTCCTCAACACGGGTTGAATACATTCCAAAAGGTCCAAATATTCTATAAAGGAGTCAATATGGCAACTAGAAAAGATATAGATGTTGCAGCCGGAGGTTCGATCATGAAGAAAACACCTGAAGACGCTCACACAATCATTGCTGATTTAGCTTCCCATTCCCATAACTGGCATCAAGAAATAGAAATCTCTAGATCATCAAATGTTGCTAGTATTGAAAGCAATGATGAAATTGCTTCTTTAAAAGTTCAAATAGCAAATCAAGCAAGGCAAATCGAGAAAGTAACCAAGGAAATGCATGCTATCAGAGTAGGATGTGAACTATGCCAAGGTCCCCATCTTACTAGAGATTGTGATCAAAGTACAATGGAAGAGCAAGCAAATTTCTTAGGTTACTTACGAAAAGGTGAAATGAACTTCAGTGATTTTCCAGCTATAGAAGCAAACAACCGAAAATATTCTCCTATAAACAGCTATCAAGTAGGAGGACCTTCAGGATCAAATAATAATAACTATCAAAATAATAATAACTATCAAGGAGGAAATCCAGGTTACCAAAATAACCGGAATTTCCCAAATCAAAATCAAAGAAATCCGCCACCAGGTTATAATAACCGAAATCAACCTCAACGAAATTATCAAAATAATTTCCAACACAATCAACCACAACCACTAGCACTTATGCAACTACAACCATTAGCAATTATGCAACCTCAACCTGAGAGGAAATCTGGTTTAGAAGATCTCTTAAGAGATTTTATGGTTAAGCACGAGCAAAATGCAGAGCTCCAAACTCAGCAAATCCGAAATCAACAAGCCACAATACAAAACTTAGAAAGGGATGTTGGAAGGATATCACAGTTACTATCAGAGAGACCACCAGGTACTCTCCCCTCAAATACTTAAGTGAATCCCAACAACCCCCAAACAAGGAACGAGCATGTAAATGCTATAACTAATAGAAGTGGTTTAACTACTAAACCGGAGACTCTTAAGTCCCCGGAAGTTCCTTTATGTCCTTCTGTTTTACAAATACCGGTTGATGAAAATGAGCAAGTTGACAAAGAACAAGAGAAAGATGATCCACCTGAGGTCATACCAAAGAAAAGTGAAGAACCAACAGTAAAGGTGCATAAGGAACCTATTCCATACCCAAAAGCATTAAAGAAAGACAGACTCGCGAGGCGATATGAGAAATTTGTGGACATGATTAAGCAAATTAGCATTAACATGCCACTCGCGGAGGTTCTTAGGGATATGCCCAATTATGGGAAGTTTTTAAAGGATCTCATATCCTCGAAGGGTAAATACCACGATGTTTCTGCCACATTCCTTCATGAGGAATGTTCGGCCATCTTAAAGAAACAAAATGTACCTCCAAAATTAGGCGACCCTGGTAGTTTTATCATACCATGTATGATGGGTGATTCGGTGGTGTACGATGCACTAGCCGACCTAGGTGCAAGTGTTAACCTAATGCCTTACTCATTATATTTAAAACTTGACTTAGGAGACTTAAAACCAACCCGGATGGGTATTCGATTAGCAAACCAATCATTTGACACTCCTATAGGTATAGCCGAGGATATACTTGTAAAAGTTGGCTCACTTATCTTTCCCGTCGACTTTGTTATTCTAGAAATGCAAGAGGACACAAAAGTTCCTATCATTTTAGGACGTCCTTTCCTAAACACTGCAGATGCTATCATTAATGTCCAAAAAGAACAATTGAGTCTAGGTGTGGGAAACGAGAGAATAATTTGTCACATTGACAAAGCCATGAAAAGACCCACTTCTACCGATAACTCTTGTTTTCAAATTGATGTTATAGATCTTTGTGTCGAGAATGAATTGAAGGAGCTACTTGAAATTGATATCCCGGGGTTAGCCCCGGTAAGTGAGAATGAATACTTCAATATTGATAAAGATTTTGATGAGTTGATGAAGGTGGTCACGGATGACGAGACCATAATAGAAGAAATTCCCAAGGAAGAGGAATCGTTTGAGGAAATCAAAAATGAAGATAGATTTCGTATAAAAAATTCCTTAGAAGAACCACCCGTACTAGAGCTTAAAGAGCTACCCAAACACTTGAAGTATGCTTATCTCGAAGGTACATCTCAATTACCAGTAATTATTGCTTCACATCTTTCAGATAATGAGAAGGATAAGCTAATTTCTGTATTAAAAACCCATAAAAAGGCTATAGCCTGGAAAACAACCGACATTCCGGGAATAAACCCGTCTTATTGTACACATAAAATTCTCCTTGAGAATGACTACAAACCCATAGTACAAAGACAACGCAGGCTAAATCCCAACATGAAAGAGGTTGTTAAAAAGGAGGTCGTCAAGCTTCTTGACACCGGGTTAATCTACCCCATCTCCGATAGTCCATGGGTTAGTCCAGTACAAGTAGTACCCAAAAAGGGGGGTACAACCGTTATATTAAATGAAAAGGACGAACTCGTCCCAACTAGAACAGTTACCGGCTGGAGAGTCTGTATTGATTACAGACGTATAAATGATGCCACTAGAAAGGATCATTTCCCGTTACCTTTTATTGATCAAATGCTTGAACGATTAGCGAGAAAAGAATATTATTGCTTTCTAGACGGTTTCTCCGGTTACTTCCAAATTCCAATTGATCCCAACGACCAAGAAAAGACCACATTCACTTGTCCTTTCGGTACCTTTGCCTATCGCCGCATGCCGTTTGGTTTATGCAATGCACCCGGAACCTTTCAAAGGTGCATGATGGCAATCTTTGATGATATGGTAGAGGATTGTATGGAAGTCTTCATGGATGACTTTTCCGTATTTGGAGACTCCTTTGAATCGTGTCTTTTCAACCTTGAACGTATGCTTATCCGATGTGAGAAAGCAAACTTGGTCCTAAATTGGGAAAAATGCCACTTCATGGTGAAAGAGGGCATTGTACTTGGTCACAAAATATCTCGTGCGGGAATAGAGGTAGATAAAGCTAAAATTGAAGTTATCTCTAAGCTACCTAAACCATCAAATGTTAAAGCCATTAGAAGCTTTCTTGGTCACGCAGGATTCTATAGGCGATTTATCAAAGATTTTTCTAAAATCGCCCGCCCATTGACCAAGCTTCTTGAAAAGGATGCTCCATTTGACTTCGATTCTAATTGCGAGAATGCATTCTCGATTCTAAAGTCAAAACTCACACAAGCTCCAATTATGGTATCTCCGGATTGGAGTATGCCATTTGAGCTAATGTGTGACGCAAGCGATTATGCCTTAGGTGCTGTTTTAGGACAACGTCAAGATAATCATTTTCTACCGATTTATTATGCAAGTAAAACTCTAACAGGAGCCCAAATTAATTATACCACCACGGAAAAAGAACTCCTAGCGGTTGTTTATGCATTCGATAAATTTCGGTCATATTTGGTGTTGTCCAAAACCATTGTTTACACGGACCATTCGGCACTTAGATACCTATTCTCGAAACTAGATGCAAAACATCGTCTCATACGTTGGGTTCTTTTACTTCAAGAATTTGACATTGAGATACGTGACAAGAAAGGAGCTGAGAATCTAGCTGCCGATCATTTATCCCGACTTGAAAACCCCGAATTAGATAAACTTGATGATACAATCATTAAAGATACATTTCCTGACGAATCTCTAATGAGGGTTGAAAAAGAATCTGAAATCCCATGGTTTGCCCATTTTGCAAACTATCTTGCTTCAGACATTCTACAAAAAGGACTTACTTATCAGCAAAAGAAGAAATTCTTTGCAGATTTGAAGTCATATTTCTGGGAATACCCAGACCTATTTCGTGTTGGTGCAGATCAAATAATTCGCCGTTGTGTGTACGGACAAGAAGCTCAACAAATTCTTGAGCATTGCCATCAAGGGCCAACCGGCGGTCATTTCGGACCAAACCACACTGCAAGAAAAATCCTTGATTCGGGCTTTTATTGGCCCACGATCTTTAAAGATGCCCATAATTTCGTTCGGACTTGTAATGCATGCCAACGAACGGGCAACATCACGAAAAAGGATGAGATGACTCAAACCGGCATCCAAGTTTGTGAAATCTTTGACATTTGGGGAATAGATTTCATGGGACCATTTCCAAGTTCACATAAGTGCAAGTACATACTAGTAGCCATTGATTATGTATCCAAGTGGGCTGAAGCAAAAGCTTTGCCTACAAATGATGCTAGGGTGGTGGTAAACTTCTTGAAAAATCTCTTCTCACGCTTTGGAATCCCAAAAGCACTCATATCCGACCGAGGAACACATTTTACCAACAACCTTCTTGAAAAGGTGTTGAAGAAGTATGGCGTAACTCATCGTTTCTCTACTCCGTACCACCCGCAAACAAGTGGTCAAGTGGAGAACACGAATCGTGCCTTAAAATGCATACTTGAGAAGACGGTTAATAACAACCCTAAAATCTGGCAACGCAAGTTAGATGACGCGTTGTGGGCTTTTAGGACTGCATATAAAACACCAATAGGTACCACACCATTTAGACTTGTATACGGTAAAGCGTGTCATCTACCTGTTGAAGTTGAACACAAGGCATACTGGGCTATGAGAGAATGTAATACTGACCTTGTACAAGCCGGAGAAAATAAGTTATTACAACTTAACGAACTAGATGAATTAAGATTACAAACCTACGAAAATTCTAAAACATATAAAGAAAAAACTAAAGTATGGCACGATGCACGATTAAAAAAGAAAGAATTTGAACAAGGGGATAAAGTATTGGTATTCCAATCACGTTTCAAGTTTTCACCTGGTAAACTTAGATCCCGATGGACTGGGCCATATATAATAAAACAGGTTTTTCCATCTGGATATGCAGAGTTGTATGGTAAAGACGGTAGAACTTTCAAAGTGAACGGACACAGACTCAAGTTATACTTTGAAGAAATCAATACTACGGAAAGAGACGAAATCACCTTCTACCCTAAGGACAAATAAATTCAGGGTAACTCTAAGGTTTTAAACTCCATTCTCGATTTTTATTCTTATCTTTAAAGAGTGGGGTTAGATTGGTCTTTCCCTAGCAGACCCTAAAGAACTAGTCTTCTCCCTCCATTCTACCTTTTTAATTTCTTTTTGTTTTTATTGTGTAATTTCAAGATGCGCAGTCAGTATATCTACAACCATTTCATTTTAAAGTGCGATAAGATTTTACCGAGGGATGTGGTGTTAGATATTAAGAAAAGATGCGATAAGGCGAGGAAAGAAGAAAGACAGAAACTAAATGAGACAAACTATGCAAGAGGAAAATCTAAATCAGCTAAAAGGCGTCGAGCACGTCATTTGGGTAAATGTGTGAAATGTGGAAAACCGACTCACTCCGGAGATTGCCCAAAGAACCAAACGGACTCAAATTACGAGTACGTAACCTTATGCCGAGAAGGGCCTTTAAAATGTGCAGAAGAAAACCTCTTAAACCAGCGAGGTTACGCCTACGAAGCAATGGGGAGCGAAATAATGCGACTCCACTACGAGGCGAGCCAACGAGGCTTCACTCTTTAAATCTTTTTCTCGCCAATTGTGTGTTTGTGCATTTTTTTGTGTAATGTTTTGGTGTGTTTGGTTTGTTTTTGTTTGTTGTATGTTCTATTAAAACGGTCTACCATTTAAAAGTGATGAACCTTGAGTTCAATATGTTTTCATTGAAAACGATAAATGTTAAGTGTTACAACTGAATTTTCATTCTTCAAATTGCACAAAATTTTTTGTTAAATTCTAAAAGTCTACAGTAGATTGCAAAATATACCTTTTTATCAATAACCGTAAAAATATATAACTTGTAAATCTTTGTCGTGGATAATGATAGGTTTGACGACCGAATTTATCTCTACCTAATCGATAGGAAACAAAGTTTTAAGTTTGAAAATTAGTTGATTTAGGGGTATACAAAAAATAGAGTGTATTTTAATTCGTGTAATTTTTATTTTTCATGTACTTGTTCTAAAAATTAAAAATGTTAATATTTTTAACACAAAAAAATAGAGTGTTTTTATTTTATTTTAAATTTGCTTTCGAAAAAGATTAAAAACTTTAACTTTTAATGGATTGAATTTTATAAATTGAAATTACAAATTTATAAACGGATTAAGATCAGGTGTAACAACCGAATTTCCGTTACAAATATAAATTTATAAAAGATATTTTAAAAATTCAATTGATTTTAAGTTATATAAACAGCAACAGGAAGAAGGCGAACAGGGAGGCCCATTTTGGAATCCATTTAACTAGTTCTATTCTTTAAAACATTTTTATTTTTATGGTTTGTAATAACATAATTGTATGGTGTGTATTGATACTTTTTATATTTCTTATGTTTTATTATATATTAGCAAGAAAGTAGTGTGGGGTAAAAATTGTTTTGTACGATTGAAGTACAACCCCATGTTTTGTATGTTTTTAACATGGTTTTGACAGGTACAGAAGAAAATGCAATTAGACGAAACGAAACATCGAATTACATTGTGATACAAACGTTGGATATAATCATAGGTAAAACAATTTGAAAATCCAAATCGGTTAACAAAGGAAGTTCCAAATACTTCACACTTTTTGTCCTCTCAAATTTATACATTATTATCTGATTTTATGTAATGAGGGCATTACATAATCTCAAGTGTGGGGTGGGAATATATAAATTCTCGAGAACTTATAATTTGGTGATTTTTATCAAGATTTATAAAATTTTTAAACAAATATATCAAATGAATTTTTAAGGTAACTACGAGCGATTAAAGCATAGGTGTCAAAAACCGAAATTATCGTCTCAATACATTAAAAACGCATAAGTTTATTTGTTTAAAACCTATAAAAGAAAACCAAGTATAACAAGAATTTATAAAACCTTATGTTGAGAACCATATATCACATGTTTCTATGAAGTTATTGCAGATATCATTGCTTTGGAACGTATAAACCTGAATATTCCACTATTACGAGTAATAGAGGATGAATCAAGTCCATCCCGTAAGGAAGTAAAGTCTTCCAAATTGACACACTTGCTAACTTATGTTAGAAGATGTAGTCCAGAACAGCTGTAGGTTGACGAAAAATCTTGAAAAGTCATCCCAAAAATCGGCTGGAAATCCACCTAACCTCAGCATCAAACAGGGTTTTTGGTGGTCAGACTTATCCTAACCATGAGATGGATCTGTCTCGTACAATGGGGGGGCACAATGCAGATTAGCTTTTAAGACTAGTGAATCTAATCCCCAGATGGATGATCTCCGTAAAGATTAACCGCATCTATGTTTGACCGCGGTCAACATACATATGCCATAACAAATTGAGGTGTGCAAACTCATGGTTCACCGATGATATTTGGACACGATATAATTTTGTTCTAAAACTTATGCTATTTTATGAATTATATTGTGTAAAACTATTTTTTGGACATTCGGCTTCAAGTTCCATGATACTACAATCATGGGGGCGAATAGCTTGCTAATCGCCGACTGAGACTTCGGTTTTCAGTTACCCTCAACCGGAATTTGAGGTTAAAACCGGAAAACGTGTCTAGTGTAAAAACTAGCATGACATTTTATAAAATCATAAAACGTTTTCACAAGGTCCAATTTTCCCTAAGGATCCAAATTTTTAAACCCTAATCACGAGTTTCATGTTTGTTTCTGTTGTCAGAATTTCGTTTCGTGTGGTGTGCGTGTGATTCAATAAAAATTGTGTAGTGTTTCTAAACTTATTCCATATAGCGTGTGTTTCATTTCGTGTAGTGTGTGTTGTGTGATCTAATGTTCAATAAGGAAAAATATGTAATGTTCCGATTCTATTAAAAGATGTAATTGCTTGAGGACAAGCAACGTTCCAGTGTGGGGTATTTTGATATTGCTCTAAACATACATATTATTCGACGCAATATCAGTTATATTTCAACAGCTTTTATCATTTAAAAAGACATTCAACGTATAATATTCAAGAAAAACGACAAAAGTGGACAAGAGCTTGAAGTTTCAAGAAACGACGATAAAACGATAGTTTTAACCAAATTTATATCAAGAAACATTTATCCGAATGAAAGTACAAGATAGAGGAAGAAAAGAGTTCAAATGGAAAGTGCCAAGTCAGTACACGTCAATACGGGATCAACAAAGAACAAACGAAAAAGAAAAATAAAGGAAACTGTCATTAACACATACGCGAATCGTGTAGGTCTACACGAAACGCGTAGTAATTTGTTCTTACGCGAATCGTGTAGCCATACACGAAACGCGTAGTATTAGGCAGAACATAATCATTGATTCAGATAAGGGCGGCTGGCTTTTGAGTTTTAAAACAATTCTTTTGTTGAATTGTGATACAGCAAGGAACCAATTAAGCTCAACTACTCCCTTCTATTCATGTTAAATACGGAGTATGTACAGAGAGGGAGAACACACAGGACACATATCAATTACTATACAAAAATTGTTACTTTAGTTACTTTATATTTTTCAAGTACTCCGTATAATTTAGTTCCATATTATAGTTGAAGAATTAAGATAGTTTCAAATATTAAGGGTGTATTGTTCGTGATTACGGGTGTTATTATTGTAATTTTCTACCGTTTGAAGTTAATGAAAGTGAAGAATTTTTAGTAAGTTTACTCCGTTAAAATTATCGTTGTTATTATGGTTACATATTTATATTTTTATGTTTACCCTAGTGTAATGAATAGCTAAATTTCCTTAGTGTTTGCTTAGATGTAGAGCCCCTAGTGAAATGGATTGTTATCAATTGTAAAAGTTAAAATGTAACTTTAGTATTTTTAATATTGAGCCTAGTTAAAAGAACCATTATTGTGTAATTAGGTATTTAACCCTTGCCACTTAATTTATTAAATTTAAATAACGAAAGTTGTTTTTATTTACATAAATTAAGCTTCAACATTAAAATGATCTAGACGAATTTATGGATAAATTATTAACACCAATTTAGAAATAAACTTCGGTGGTTTGGGTAATATCAATAATTATATGATAGTGAAATTGTAAAAAGGGAAACCGTTACGATTTGGGTATTGGCGAAAGTCAAAACTAGGCTAGGTCTCAATTTAAATACTTAGGGAATAGTAGCTATCTAAAAAGAATCCTATGAAAATTTGATTTATTTTAGTTAGTTGTAACCTTATATTTATTCGAAAGAAAAATATAAAGTTTATTACTAAAACATTTTAAATAGGGCGTAAACTTAGAACAATCCATGGACCTAGGGGTGACACATTTAAGTAAACACTCCCATTTATCCCATTTATATTTATTATAAAAGTATTATTATTATTATTTACGAATTATTATTATAAAATATAAAAGATTACATAAAAATACTTAAAATTCGTACCAGACTGTTTGTCACATCGTATAAGTCATACGCGAAACGTGTATGATTACACGAAATGCGTACGCCTGTTTATCAAACTGTACTATCAGATCTACACAATTCGTGTAAGGTTTAAGATATACGCGATACGCGTATAAATACGCGAAACGCGTAGACAGTAATCCGGCTACAGTACCAGTAGGGTTAAAATTAGGGTTTTAATTATTTAATTAGTTTAAAATTAGGGTTTTAGCCTTTTTACTATTATATTTAGGTTATTACTATATAATTTATATTAGTTCTTATAAAATACTTTAATACATGTTAAATCCTAATTAGTGTTAATTATAATACTTTATAATTAGAAATTAGTTTACAATTAGTTAATCATTTTAATTCCTTTTAATTTGTATTAATCTTTTTAAACATGTCATTTAATTAATTTAAATAAGTTTATATTATAATTGCTCAAAACAAAATTCTAAACATATAGTTTTATTTAAAGTTACTATTTTACTAATTACCATTTAGTAATATAATTAATACATCATAATTAGTATAATTTCATTTAGTTCCTTTTTAAGTTAATTATTGTAATCTTGTATTTTTATTTAGTAAATTATTTTAAGTAATTTTCTTTTACTATTATTTTATAAATTCCTAATCCAAAACCCCCTTCAATTAAGTTTGACATCAAAGACTATTAAAAACCATTAAACACTCCATCTCCCTGTGGAACGAATCGGATTTACCGACAATCTAAACTACACGGATAGGACTAGTTGCCTATATATGTGTGAAATCAACCTGAATTCAATAAAATACCACATTTACAATAAATCAATTCGTGTAACAAAACAACTCAAATCCGTTCATAAATAAAGGTTACGTTTCGCAACATCAGTTTACAATACAAATATGTTACAACAAAATAAGTTTCTTGAATGCAGTTTTTACACAATATCATACAAGCATGGACTCCAAATCTCGTCCTTATTTAAGTATGCGACAGCGGAAGCTCTTAATAATCACCTGAGAATAAACATGCTTAAAACGTCAACAAAAATGTTGGTGAGTTATAGGTTTCACCTATATATATCAAATCGTAACAATAGACCACAAGATTTCATATTTCAATACACATCCCATACATAGAGATAAAAATCATTCATATGGTGAACACCTGGTAACCGACATTAACAATATGCATATATAAGAATATCCCCATCATTCCGGGACACCCTTCGGATATGATATAAATTTCGAAGTACTAAAGCATCCGGTACTTTGGATGGGGTTTGTTAGGCCCAATAGATCTATCTTTAGGATTCGCGTCAATTAGGGTGTCTGTTCCCTAATTCTTAGATTACCAGACTTAATAAAAAGGGGCATATTCGATTTCAATAATTCAACCATAGAATGTAGTTTCACGTACTTGTGTCTATTTTGTAAATCATTTATAAAACATGCATGTATTCTCATCCCAAAAATATTAGATTTTAAAAGTGGGACTATAACTCACTTTCACAGATTTTTACTTCGTCAGGAAGTAAGACTTGGCCACTGGTTGATTCACGAACCTATAACAATATATACATATATATCAAAGTATGTTCAAAATATATTTACAACACTTTTAATATATTTTGATGTTTTAAGTTTATTAAGTCAGCTGTCCTCGTTAGTAACCTACAACTAGTTGTCCACAGTTAGATGTACAGAAATAAATCGATAAATATTATCTTGAATCAATCCACGACCCAGTGTATACGTATCTCAGTATTGATCACAACTCAAACTATATATATTTTAGAATCAACCTCAACCCTGTATAGCTAACTCCAACATTCACATATAGAGTGTCTATGGTTGTTCCGAAATATATATAGATGTGTCGACATGATAGGTCGAAACATTGTATACGTGTCTATGGTATCTCAAGATTACATAATATACAATACAAGTTGATTAAGTTATGGTTGGAATAGATTTGTTACCAATTTTCACGTAGCTAAAATGAGAAAAATTATCCAATCTTGTTTTACCCATAACTTCTTTATTTTAAATCCGTTTTGAGTGAATCAAATTGCTATGGTTTCATATTGAACTCTATTTTATGAATCTAAACAGAAAAAGTATAGGTTTATAGTCGGAAAAATAAGTTACAAGTCGTTTTTGTAAAGGTAGTCATTTCAGTCGAAAGAACGACGTCTAGATGACCATTTTAGAAAACATACTTCCACTTTGAGTTTAACCATAATTTTTGGATGTAGTTTCATGTTCATAATAAAAATCATTTTCTCAGAATAACAACTTTTAAATCAAAGTTTATCATAGTTTTCAATTAACTAACCCAAAACAGCCCGCGGTGTTACTACGACGGCATAAATCCGGTTTTACGGTGTTTTTCGTGTTTCCAGGTTTTAAATCATTAAGTTAGCATATCATATAGATATAGAACATGTGTTTAGTTGATTTTAAAAGTCAAGTTAGAAGGATTAACTTTTGTTTGCGAATAAGTTTAGAATTAACTAAACTATGTTCTAGTGATTACAAGTTTAAATCTTCGAATAAGATAGCTTTATATGTATGAATCGAATGATGTTATGAACATCATTACTACCTTAAGTTCCTTAGATAAACCTACTAGAAAATAGAAAAATGAATCTAGCTTCAACGGATCCTTGGATGGCTCGAAGTTCTTGAAGCAGAATCATGACACGAAAACAAGTTCAAGTAAGATCATCACTTGAAATAAGATTGTTATAGTTATAGAAATTGAACCAAAGTTTGAATATAATTATTACCTTGTATTAGAATGATAACCTACTGTAAGAAACAAAGATTTCTTGAGGTTGGATGATCACCTTACAAGATTGGAAGTGAGCTAGCAAACTTGAAAGTATTCTTGATTTTATGTAACTAGAACTTGTAAAATTTATGAAGAACACTTAGAACTTGAAGATAGAACTTGAGAGAGATCAATTAGATGAAGAAAATTGAAGAATGAAAGTGTTTGTAGGTGTTTTTGGTCGTTGGTGTATGGATTAGATATAAAGGATATGTAATTTTGTTTTCATGTAAATAAGTCATGAATGATTACTCATATTTTTGTAATTTTATGAAATATTTCATGCTAGTTGCCAAATGATGGTTCCCACATGTGTTAGGTGACTCACATGGGCTGCTAAGAGCTGATCATTAGAGTGTATATACCAATAGTACATACATCTAAAAGCTATGTATTGTACGAGTACGAATACGGGTGCATACGAGTAGAATTGTTGATGAAACTGAACGAGGATGTAATTGTAAGCATTTTTGTTGAGTAGAAGTATTTTGATAAGTGTATTGAAGTCTTTCAAAAGTGTATAAATACATATTAAAACACTACATGTATATACATTTTAACTGAGTCGTTAAGTCATCGTTAGTCGTTACATGTAAGTGTTGTTTTGAAACCTTTAGGTTAACGATCTTGTTAAATGTTCTTAACCCAATGTTTATAATATCAAATGAGATTTTAAATTATTATATTATCATGATATTATTATGTATAAATATCTCTTAATATGATATATATACATTAAATGTCTTTACAACGATAATCGTTACATATATGTCTCGTTTAAAAATCATTAAGTTAGTAGTCTTGTTTTTACATATGTAGTTCATTGTTAATATACTTAATGATATGTTTACTTATCATAGTATCATGTTAACTATATATATATATATATATATATATATATATATATATATATATATATATATATATATATATATATATATATATATATATATATATATATATATCCATATATATGTCATCATATAGTTTTTACAAGTTTTAACGTTCGTGAATCACCGGTCAACTTGGGTGGTCAATTGTCTATATGAAACATATTTCAATTAATCAAGTCTTAACAAGTTTGATTGCTTAACATGTTAGAAACATTTAATCATGTAAATATCAATCTTAATTAATATATATAAACATGGAAAAGTTCGGGTCACTACAGTACCTACCCGTTAAATAAATTTCGTCCCGAAATTTTAAGCTGTTGAAGGTGTTGACGAATCTTCTGGAAATAGATGCGGGTATTTCTTCTTCATCTGATCTTCATGCTCCCAGGTGAACTCGGTCCTCTACGAGCATTCCATCGAACCTTAACAATTGATATCTTGTTTTGCATAAGTCTTTTAACCTCACGATCCATTATTTCGACGGGTTCTTCGATGAATTGGAGTTTTTCGTTGATTTGGATTTCATCTAACGAAATAGTGAGATCTTCTTTAGCAAAACATTTCTTCAAATTCGAGACGTGGAAAGTGTTATGTACAGCCGCGAGTTGTTGAGGTAACTCAAGTCGGTAAGCTACTGGTCCGACACGATCAATAATCTTGAATGGTCCAATATACCTTGGATTTAATTTCCCTCGTTTACCAAATCGAACAACGCCTTTCCAAGGTGCAACTTTAAGCATGACCATCTCTCCAATTTCAAATTCTATATCTTTTCTTTTAATGTCAGCGTAGCTCTTTTGTCGACTTTGGGCGGTTTTCAACCGTTGTTGAATTTGGATGATCTTCTCGGTAGTTTCTTGAATAATCTCCGGACCCGTAATCTGTCTATCCCCCACTTCACTCCAACAAATCGGAGACCTGCACTTTCTACCATAAAGTGCTTCAAACGGCGCCATCTCAATGCTTGAATGGTAGCTGTTGTTGTAGGAAAATTCTGCTAACGGTAGATGTCGATCCCAACTGTTTCCGAAATCAATAACACATGCTCGTAGCATGTCTTCAAGCGTTTGTATCGTCCTTTCGCTCTGCCCATCAGTTTGTGGATGATAGGCAGTACTCATGTCTAGACGAGTTCCTAATGCTTGCTGTAATGTCTGCCAGAATCTTGAAATAAATCTGCCATCCCTATCAGAGATAATAGAGATTGGTATTCCATGTCTGGAGACGACTTCCTTCAAATACAGTCGTGCTAACTTCTCCATCTTGTCATCTTCTCTTATTGGCAGGAAGTGTGCTGATTTGGTGAGACGATCAACTATTACCCAAATAGTATCAAAACCACTTGCAGTCCTTGGCAATTTAGTGATGAAATCCATGGTAATGTTTTCCCATTTCCATTTCGGGATTTCGGGTTGTCGAAGTAGACCTGATGGTTTCTGATGCTCAGCTTTGACCTTAGAACACGTCAAACATTCTCCTACGTATTTAGCAACATCGGCTTTCATACCCGGCTACCAAAAATGTTTCTTGAGATCCTTGTACATCTTCCCCGTTCCAGGATGTATTGAGTATCTGGTTTTATGAGCTTCTCTAAGTACCATTTCTCTCATATCTCCAAATTTTGGTACCCAAATCCTTTCAGCCCTATACCGGGTTCCGTCTTCCCGAATATTAAGATGCTTCTCCGATCCTTTGGGTATTTCATCCTTTAAATTTCCCTCTTTTAAAACTCCTTGTTGCGCCTCCTTTATTTGAGTAGTAAGGTTATTATGAATCATTATATTCA
Source organism: Rutidosis leptorrhynchoides (assembly GCF_046630445.1). NCBI lineage: Eukaryota > Viridiplantae > Streptophyta > Magnoliopsida > Asterales > Asteraceae > Rutidosis > Rutidosis leptorrhynchoides. The sequence continues at coordinate 336,395,318 of NC_092343.1, read as the reverse complement.
TAGATTTTACTCGAATGGGTTCTCTGTCCTTCCTGCTCAAGGCATCGGCTACCACATTTGCCTTCCTCAGGTGGTAACGAATCTCAAAGTCGTAATCATTCAACAATTCAATCCACCTACGCTGCCTCATATTCAGTTGTTTCTGATTAAATATGTGTTGAAGACTTTTGTGGTCGGTATATATAATACTTTTGACCCCATATAAGTAGTGCCTCCAAGTCTTTAATGCAAAAACAACCGCGCCTAATTCCAAATCATGCGTCGTATAATTTTCTTCGTGAATCTTCAATTGTCTAGACGCATAAGCAATCACCTTCGTTCGTTGCATTAATACACAACCGAGACCTTGCTTTGATGCGTCACAATAAATCACAAAATCATCATTCCCTTCAGGCAATGACAATATAGGTGTCGTAGTTAGCTTTTTCTTCAATAACTGAAACGCTTTCTCTTGTTCATCATTCCATTCAAATTTCTTCCCTTTATGCGTTAATGCAGTCAAGGGTTTTGCTATTCTGGAAAAGTCTTAGATGAACCTTCTGTAGTAACCAGCTAGTCCTAAAAACTGGCGTATGTGTTTCGGAGTTTTCGGGGTTTCCCACTTTTCAACAGTTTCTATCTTTGCCGGATCCACCTTAATACCTTCTTTGTTCACTATGTGACCGAGGAATTGAACTTCTTCCAACCAAAATGCACACTTTGAAAACTTAGCGTACAATTCTTCCTTCCTCAATACTTCTAACACCTTTCTCAAATGTTCACCGTGTTCTTGGTCATTCTTTGAGTAAATAAGTATGTCATCAATGAAAACAATGACAAACTTATCAAGGTATGGTCCACACACTCGGTTCATAAGGTCCATGAACACAGCTGGTGCATTAGTTAAACCAAACGGCATGACCATAAACTCGTAATGACCGTAACGTGTTCTGAAAGCAGTCTTTGGAATATCATCTTCTTTCACCCGCATTTGATGATACCCGGAACGTAAGTCAATCTTTGAATAAACAGACGAGCCTTGTAGTTGATCAAATAAGTCGTCGATTCGCGGTAGTGTGTAGCGGTTCTTGATGGTAAGTTTGTTCAACTCTCGGTAGTCGATACACAACCTGAATGTACCATCTTTCTTCTTGACAAACAAAACAGGAGCTCCCCACGGTGATGTGCTTGGTCGAATGAAACCATGCTCTAAAAGTTCTTGTAATTGGCTTTGCAGTTCTTTCATCTCACTGGGTGCGAGTCTGTAAGGAGCACGAGCTATTGGTGCAGCTCCTGGTACAAGATCTATTTGAAATTCAACGGATCGATGTGGGGGTAATCCCGGTAATTCTTTCGGAAATACATCAGGAAATTCTTTTGCAATGGGAACATCATTGATGCCCTTTTCTTCAGTTTGTACTTTCTCGACGTGTGCTAGAACAGCATAGCAACCTTTTCTTATTAGTTTTTGTGCCTTCAAATTACTAATAAGATGTAGCTTCGTGTTGCCCTTTTCTCCGTACACCATTAAGGGTTTTCCTTTTTCTCGTATAATGCGAATTGCATTTTTGTAACAAATGATCTCTGCTTTCACTTCTTTCAACCAGTCCATACCGATTATCACATCAAAACTCCCTAACTCTACTGGTATCAAATCAATCTTAAATGTTTCGCTAACCAGTTTAATTTCTCGATTCCGACATATATTATCTGCTGAAATTAATTTACCATTTGCTAATTCGAGTAAAAATTTACTATCCAAAGGCGTCAATGGACAACTTAATTTAGCACAAAAATCTCTACTCATATAGCTTCTATCCGCAAACGTAAGAAGATTTATTGTCAATAAGAAACGTACCCGTAACAAGCTCCGGGTCTTCCGGTGCCTCTGCCGCATTAATATTGAAAACTCTTCCGCGGCCTTGTCCATTCGTATTCTCCTGGTTCGGGCAATTTCTAATAATGTGGCCCGGTTTTCCACATTTATAACAAACTACATTGGCATAACTTGCTCCGACACTACTTGCTCCGCCATTACTCGTTCCGACACCATTTATTCCTTTCGTTCTGTTAACCCCTGGTCCGTAGACCTCACACTTCGCCGCGCTATGACCATTTCTTTTACACTTGTTGCAAAATTTGGTGCAGAACCCCGAGTGATACTTTTCACACCTTTGGCATAGCTGCTTCTGATTGTTGTTGTTGTTGCGATTGTTACTATTGTTGGGACATTTGTTGTAGTTGCTGCTGCTGTTGTTGTTGTTGTTGTTGTTGTTGTTGTTGTTGTTGTTGTTTTTGTTGTTGTTGTTGTTGTTGTTGGGCCGTTTGTTGTAGTTGCGATTGATGTTGCGATTGTTGGGATAATTGTTGCGATTATTATTGTAATTGTTGTTGTTGTTGTATTGGTGATTCTTATCACCGTTTTCCTCCTACTTTCTTTTGAATTGCTTCACATTGGCCTCTTCAGCCGTCTGTTCTTTAATTCTTTTCTCAATCTGGTTCACTAGTTTGTGAGCCATTCTACATGCCTGTTGTATGGAGGCGGGCTCGTGTGAACTTATATCTTCTTGGATTCTTTCCGGTTATCCTTTCACAAACGCATCGATCTTCTCTTCCTCATCTTCGAACGCTCCCGGACACAATAGGCACAATTCTGTGAATCGTCTTTCGTACGTGGTAATATCAAATCCTTGGGTTCGTAACCCTCTAAGTTCTGTCTTGAGCTTATTGACCTCGGTTCTGGGACGGTACTTCTCGTTCATCAAGTGCTTGAATGCTGACCACGGTAGTGCATAAGCATCATCTTGTCCCACTTGCTCTAGATAGGTATTCCACCATGTTAACGCAGAACCTGTGAAGGTATGCGTAGCGTACTTCACTTTGTCCTCTTCAGTACACTTACTTATGGCAAACACCGATTCGACCTTCTCGGTCCACCGTTTCAATCAGATCGGTCCTTCGGTTCCATCAAATTCCAAAGGTTTGCAGGCAGTGAATTCTTTATAGGTGCACCCTACACGATTTCCTGTACTTCTAGATCCAAGGTTATTGTTGGTATGTAGCGTAGCCTGTACTGCGTCTATGTTTGAAGCTAGAAAAGTACGGAATTCCTCTTCATTCATATTCACGGTGTGTCGAGTAGTCGGTGCCATTTCCTTCAAAATAGTCAAATGGAACAAGTTAATCATACAGAATATTAAGAGTAGTTAATAGTATTTCGTAGCATAATATGAACTCATTTGTAAAAGCTTTTTCTTCATATTAGCGTTTTATAAGTTTAAATTCGGGTAGTACCTACCCGTTAAGTTCATACTTAGTAGCTAATATACAATTCAACTACTACAATTCTATATGAAAAACTGATTATAATAATATTTCGCGTTCAAACTTTTATACAATATTTTACAAACTTATAATACCGCTTATTTTACATTGTCACACCCCCAGTTAGGGCCTGGGTGAAATGTGACTTAATATCAAATCAACCAACATATTATAATATACGAGAACAATACTAAATGATAAAACAAACTTTATTGAGCACGCAGCGGAAAATGAAACGTAGTTACAATGATAGGAATAACAATAATGGAAATGTTCACATGCAGAAGTAATAAATGCGATATCTCTTGATCCTATGTCCAAGTAGCATCACATAAGCAGTAAGTATAAGAGCTTGAATCAAACAGCACCTGAGACAAAACATGCTAAAGTGTCAACCAAAAGGTTGAGTGAAGTTCATAGGTTTAACAAATAAGTTTGACCGTTTGTTTTAGACCACAAGATTTAATTTGTAAGGTTGATCTCCCGCAGGATCAAAAAGTTATGCCAGTGCGTGATATTTAGACTAAACGTTCAAGTTTGCCCCATGACAAGTTAGTTCTACTTGTCGGTTTAATTTCATTATCAAGCAATACAAAGATAGCATCAAATGTATCGGGGACGTTACTCCCGATAGGCCTACCCCCAATAACTAAGCATGCCGCAGCACCTAAAAATATCACTGTAGGGACTTAGTCGGACATAGCCGGGTATAGCATAGTTTTAGTTGGTACTTGTGTCTAAATTGTAAATAGTAAAAGCGGCATGTGTCTCACCCCAATAAGTATAAAAAGTAAATTGAGCTCAAGTAAAGTGGGGCTATAAAAATCACCTTAGTAATTCGATGAAGTAAGGTAGTCCTTAAAGAGAATGTATGGATGATCGAAGCACAAGATAAGTCAACCTAAGAATAAGTTGAGAATAGTTTAGATGTTTTGCCCGTATGAAGATAAGTTTAAGTATTTTCGTGTGTAGTAAGTTTAAAGATTGTTTATCGTTTTGGAAAGGCTTTTTCATATTAGACAAGCTTCCAATCTACCCACTTTCAATTTAAAATGGACTTTTCAGGTCATTAGGTTTCTGAGCACTAGGATCCGTTAAATTGGTCAATCCAGACCCTCCACCTAAGACTTTCGAGCTTCCATCCACATCGAGAAAGTTTAAGATCTATACAAGTCTAATATACCGATCCAATATGTTTTTAGGTGTGTATAGGAATACAACACTTTAGTTATTTTACTTATAAGTGTTTCAATATATATAAATATTATATATATGTAAGGATACATATATATATTTATTTTAAATTTTGTTTTAGATCAATAATAGCATCAATTAATTATCTAATAATATTAACAAGTGTAATATTGATTTAATATCAGTAGGTAATATGTATAAAACATAATAAAATTTTTATACACATTAATATTAAGTTTTGTGTATTAAATAACACTTTTTATTATTGTTTTAATAGCTAAAATGTAAATAAACAGGTAAACAAATTAAACATCACATTTTATATTTTTCTTATGTTCTACTAATCAAAATAAGCTTAAGAAAAATTTATAGATTTTTGTTATGGTGTTTAAGTATTTATTTTCCATTTTCCTTTCGGTTTGTAATAATACAAAGTTTATAAAGAATTAATTATTAAATGAACCAAATTAATTCAACCAATATTTTTTCTATGCTTATAATGTTACAACAAAGTCAGAAAAATTATTTATACATTTATATAAATAGTTTAACTATTTAATCATACTATTGTGTAGTTTTTAGTTTTAATAAAAAAAATTAAATAGAAATACATAACCATTAATTCTACAAATATTTTTATAACTTTATTAATAGTTATTAAGTAGTTTTTAATAGTTATCATGGTTAAAAACCTGCTGTAACATGTAATTTCATTTTATTATAAAAAACAGTTTAATCGGGTACTGTAGCGTTTTCAGAAGAAAATTCAAATTAAATATTAAACATGCGAATTTAATTATAAAAAAAATTTATAATTACCCTTACATATGATATAGCAAGCGACTAAAATAAAATTTTACAAAAAAATTCGTTTACTATTTAATAAAAATCATTTATGTACTTCGGTTTATAAAAAAAATCAGTTTTTGATTTTTAATAAATACTATTCCGACTTTATAATTCATGAAACTAATTTTTATAGACATTAGGATACTTAACACTAATTATCATGTATTTACATTTTTTATTAAAATTAATTTCGTATTTAATTAGTTTTTAACATAAAAACTAGCATAAAACTATATAAAAACTTAATAAAAACTATATAAATTAATTAGGGGACTTACAAAAAAATAGTTGCTGAGACTTGGGAGAGTTTCTTTCAAGTTGAGAGTGTGTTTTGAGGTGTGAGTTGAAATGAAACAATTAGGTGCTATTTATAGTGAAAATAAAGTTGATAAAATGAGTTTTATAATTTTTTTTTAGTCAACAATAGGTGGTACTAGTTTATACCTTATTTTTAGTCAACATAAGGATGTAATGGTTTAAGATTCTTTAGTCTCATTATTATTACTATTATTATTTTTACATTTACTACATTGATAAGTATTATTTTCTTTTTACTAATTCATGACTTGTATATATTTAGTTCCCAATTGTTTTATTATTTATATAAATGTCACTTTTTATTTATTACTTACAGGTTATTAGTTATAATATTACATAAATGCATAAATTTTAATTAGTAGCGAGTGTCGACTAACAGTTTATTATTTTCATCTTTTATTAACTTGTCAATTATTGCACAAAGTTAATTAATATGTTTTCTAACTCTTAACACTTAACAATTGTTGATTAAAGTTTGATCATTAAGTTTTAATTATATTGTTTGGGCATTTAATATTGAAAAAATATAGAATGGAAAAATGAGGGTCGTTATAGTACCTCCCCGTTATTGAAAACTTCGTCCCGAAGTTTTTAGGTAGTTTTCTCGTTTGCATCAGCAGTTGAGAAGAGATGGGGATATTTCCGTTTCATATGGTCTTTGCGTTCCCAGGTATATTCGGGGCCTCTACGCGAATTCCACCGAACTTTAACGATAGGTATATTGCTTTTACGCGTTTGTTTGACCTCTCCTTCCATGATTTCTATAGGTTCTTCAACGAAGTGCATTTGCTCATCAATGCGGACATCATCCAGAGGAATAACGAGTGTGTCATCGGCAAGACACCGTTTAAGATTTGAGACATGAAACACATCATGTACTTGACTAAGTTCGGTTGGCAGTTCTAATCGGTATGCCACGGGACCGACTCTTTCAGTGATTGTGAATGGTCCAACATATCGTGGACTGAGTTTACTTCGCTTACCGAAGCGGACAACACCTTTCCAAGGGGATACTTTCAACATGACTTTATCTCCAACTTGGTATTCGATGTCTTTTCGTTTCTTATTGGCATAGCTTTTCTGTCGGCTACGGGCAGTTTCTAAACGTTGCTTGATTTGAACGATCTTTTCGGTAGTTTCGTGAATAATTTCAGGACCAGTTAAATGTCTGTCCTCAAGTTCATCCCAACACAAAGGGGATCTACACTTCCGTCCATATAAAGCTTCAAAAGGTGCAGCCTTAATGCTGGAGTGATAACTGTTATTATAAGAAAATTCAACCAAAGGTAGATGTCTATCCCATTCTTTTTCCGAAATCGATTGCACAAGCACGTAGCATATCCTCCATAGTTTGAATGGTTCGTTCACTTTGACCATCGGTTTGCGGATGATAAGCTGTACTCATGTCGAGTTGAGTTCCAAGAGCAGATTGTAAAGTTTTCCAAAATCTAGAAACAAATCGACTATCGCGATCAGAAATGATCGAGATAGGAACACCATGACGTGAGACGATTTCTTTAATATAAAGCTGTGCTAATCTCTCCATCTTGTCGGTTTCCTTGATCGGTATGAAATGTGCAGATTTAGTAAGACGATCAACTACGACCCAAATAGTATCGTTACCGTTCGAAGTCTTAGGTAACTTAGTAACGAAGTCCATAGTGATACCTTCCCACTTCCACTGCGGAATGTCGGGTTGTGTCAACAGACCAGAAGGCTTTTGATGTTCGGCCTTGACTTTCAAACAAGTGAGACACTTACTAACATAAGTAGCAATATCGGCTTTCATGTTAGGCCACCAGTAGAATTCCTTCACATCGTGATACATCTTACTGGAACCGGGATGGATAGAATATCTAGTCTTATGTGCTTCATCCAAGACTAGTTCGCGAAGATTACCAAAACGAGGAACCCAGATTCTATTGCCAAAGTACCGTGTATCATTAGCTTTCACTTGAAGTTGGTTCTCAAAACCAATAGGTCCTTCACCTTCGATAAGTGTCGGTCTAATAGCTTCCAATTGAGCTTCACAGATTCGTGAAATAAGATTCGATTTGATTTTTAGGTTTAAAGCACGAACACGTTTAATATCGTCTTTTCGACTAAGGGCATCGGCAACTACATTCGCCTTGCCAGGATGATATTTCAGCTCACAATAATAATCGTTCAATGTCTCGAGCCATCGACTTTGCCTCATATTCAGCTGTTTTTGATCAAAGATGTGTCGAAGACTTTTATGGTCAGTGTACACCGTAAAGTGATTACCATAGAGATAATGTCTCCATATCTTTAATGCAAATACCACGGCACCTAACTCTAGGTCATGTGTGGTATAGTTTACTTCATGTTTCTTCAACTGTCTAGATGCATAGGCGATAACCTTCTCTCGTTGCATTAAAACACAACCAAAGCCATGCTTTGAGGCATCGCAGTAAACAACAAAGTCGTCGGTACCTTCAGGTAAAGAAAGAATCGGGGCTGTGGTCAACTTCTCCTTCAGAATCTTGAAAGCAGATTCCTGTTCTTCGGACCACTCAAATTTCTTCCCTTTTTGAGTCAGCTTTGTAAGAGGTTTGGCAATGAGAGAAAAATCTTTTATAAACCTTCGATAGTAACCGGCAAGTCCCAAAAATTGACGAATATGCTTTGCAGTCTTTGGTATCTCCCAGTTCTGAATAGCAGTAATCTTAGCTGGATCGACATGTATTCCGTTTCTATCAACAACATGTCCGAGAAATTGTACGGTTTTGAGCCAAAACTCGCACTTAGAAAATTTAGCATAAAGTTGTTCCTTTCGTAAGAGTTCAAGAATCATGCGCAAATGTTGCTCATGCTCTTTCTCATTCTTCGAATAGATCAAGATGTCGTCAATGAATACGATGACAAATTTGTCAAGATACGGTTTACAAACACGATTCATGAGGTCCATGAACACGGCAGGAGCATTAGTTAAACCAAAAGGCATGACACAGAATTCATAGTGCCCATAACGAGTGCGAAAAGCAGTCTTAGGAATATCGGATTCCTTGACCTTGAGTTGGTGATAACCGGATCTTAAATCAATCTTTGAATAAACACTTGACCCTTGAAGTTGGTCAAATAGATCATCAATACGTGGCAACGGATAACGGTTCTTGATAGTAAGCTTGTTAAGTTCGCGGTAATCAATGCACATCCTTAATGTACCATCCTTCTTTTTAACAAACAGAATAGGAGCTCCCCAAGGGGACGAGCTTGGACGAATGAAACCTTTATCCAATAGTTCTTGGAGTTGGTTGGATAATTCCTTCATTTCGGAAGGTGCTAAACGGTATGGTGCTTTAGCAACAGGAGCAGCACCAGGAGTTAAATCAATTTGGAATTCAACTTGTCGAGGAGGTGGAATACCCGGAAGATCTTCGGGAAACACATCGGGAAAGTCTTTAACTACTGGTACATCTTCAATTCGCTTCTCTTTCGATTCAATCAGATTAACGTGGGCTAGAATAGCTGGATAACCTTTCATAAGGTATTTGCGGGTTTTAATACAGGAGATAATATTGAGATTAGAACCACTCTTTTCACCTTGGATAATAAGAGTCTCTCCATTTCCTAATGGAACATGAACGGTTTTATCGTAACACATGATCGCAGCTCTTAATGGACGTAACCAATCCATTCCAACTACGACATCGAAACTTCCTAGCTCGACCGGCAAAAGGTCTATCTTAAATTCTTTGTTGGCTAAGATTAGGTTGCAGTTTTTATAAATTTTATCAACTTTCATGATCTTTCCATTGGCTACTTCTACTAATCGTTTAGTTTCTAAGGGTTGAGGCTTTTCAGTAAATAGGGTACAAAATTCATTAGATACGTAACTTCGGTCGGCACCAGTATCGAATAAAATAGTTGCGTAGCAATTATTGACGAGATACGTACCCGTGATGACCTCATCTTCATCTCGGGCTTCAGCAGCAGTAATAACAAATGCACGACCCTTTGCAGTAGTAGTATTGGCTCCAGTAGCAGGATTATCTCTCTTCTTAGGGCAATTTGGACTAATGTGTCCCTTTTCCCCACAAGTATAACAAGTAGGAGGAGCTTTGGCAGGAACAATAGATTTATTCTTTGGAGGAGTCCTACACGTCTTAGCTACGTGTCCCACTTTCTTACACAACGAACAAGTGGCAGTGCACTGCCCCGGGTGATGCCTTTCACAACGAACACAAAAAGGATAAGTGCCCTTATAATTCGTCCTTGTACTATCCATAAGCTTTTTACTAACATTCTGAGTTGAACCTTGAGACGGCTCAAACTTCCTCTTACCATCATTACCCTTGGTTTCAACTTGCTTATTGGCCGACGCCCTTCTTCTCTTGGCCAACATGAGATTTTGTGCCATGAGAATCACAGCATCCAAAGTAACCTTCTCAGCAGCAATAACATTCCCTTGAACATCCTCGGGAAGACCTTCAATATACCGCTCAATTCTTCTAGCTTCAGTAGGAAACATTTCAGGACATAGAGTAGAAAGCTCCAGATAACGATTGGTATAATTCTCAATGTCAGTACCCTTGACCCTGAGTTCCCAGAACTCAGCTTCAAGCTTCTGAACTTGACTCCTTGGGCAGAATTTGTTGACCATCATACTTTTGAGTTCGTCCCATGGAATTGCATTAGCATTATCAATTCCTACGGACTTGGCATAAGCAGTCCACCAAGTTAAAGCATTACCACCCAACGAGCTAGTGGCATACTTTACTCGATCATCATCACCACAGTTGCAAATACGGAAAATAGATTCCATCTTTTCGAACCAACGAACTAGTTCGACAGCTTCTTCGTTTCCCTTAAAAGCGGGAGGGTGACAGTTTGTAAAGTCCTTGTAGGAACAAGGTTTTGGTTGAGTATTAGCATGATTAGCTTGGACGTTGCCTTGGGCAGCAGCGAGTAACTGTTGGAATTGCTCAGTAGTTAACACAACGTTGTTAACGGTAGGTGCAGCTGAACGAACCATGATGTCACTACATAAAAGTGAACATATGTTTGATAAGTTTAACAAGTTATAAGTTTGAGTAATCACAAGTATGAATAAACTAAAGTATTGATATCGCATGATATTAATAAAACACTTTATATTATTAGAACGAGGCATTAAATAAGCCTTTATTACACGATTCGGAAATAGAAATTGTTTAAGGCACAGCCTTTACATAGATGGAAAATAGGAAAAATAACTAGGAAATATTAAGATTGAAGTAGTCTTCATATTTCGTCTCCAACCTTCTTCATAAACTCCTCAACTTTCTCATTTTTCGTCTTTTGTTTCTCATAGAGATACTCGAAGTTGTCATAAAGGTTGGTAACACGACTGTTTACGGCATTAGTGTTGTACTCTCTTATGGCAAGTTGTTCGTCGACTCGACCTTTCTCCATTTTCATTCGGACATCAACATCCTCCTTGAGGTAAGCAAGTGATTGCTTTCCCCAGCGAGTGTTGCGTTCTTCCTCGCACTTTAGCATCAGCAACTCCTTTCTTAGCTCGACGTTTTCTTTCATAAGTTTCTTCATTCGACGATCCACTCTTTCCATGTGGCGAAGTAGACCTCCAATGTTTCTCTCGGTATCGTTTCGTAATCTCATGATTTCATACTTAGGACCATCATAAAAAGGAGATCGGGCTCTCTTCCTTGATGGACCAACTTCTTCATGCCGTTTTCCCTTATCTTGGGTTCTCGGAGTTGGGTAGTATTGAGGAGACCCATGTGAATCTAAAATAGTATTCGGGCTATAATTCAGCGGTGGTGAAGCAGGACTATAAAGAGGACTTCGAACTGGTCTCGAAGTTGAAGAGTGTCCAACACCTACTTCGGTGGTAGGGTTGTGAGTTGCTTTGTTGGGCTTGTTAACGCTTGAGCTTGACATCCTATCATTAGGAAAGAGACCTTGATTAGAATCTTTGAGTCAAGTTTATTAAAGCATAATTGTTAAGATTATACGACAATCCTAAGTGCTTTAAGTCTAAGGCAGGAAAGGTTATAGTTTCCTAGATTGCTAAGGCACCCTAGCTAACAAGTAAGGCACACATAAAAATGCAATCCTGGTTCTCTATAACAGCCTGGTTTGCTCTGATACCAATCTGTCACACCCCCAGTTAGGGCCTGGGTGAAATGTGACTTAATATCAAATCAACCAACATATTATAATATACGAGAACAATACTAAATGATAAAACAAACTTTATTGAGCACGCAGCGGAAAATGAAACGTAGTTACAATGATAGGAATAACAATAATGGAAATGTTCACATGCAGAAGTAATAAATGCGATATCTCTTGATCCTATGTCCAAGTAGCATCACATAAGCAGTAAGTATAAGAGCTTGAATCAAACAGCACCTGAGACAAAACATGCTAAAGTGTCAACCAAAAGGTTGAGTGAAGTTCATAGGTTTAACAAATAAGTTTGACCGTTTGTTTTAGACCACAAGATTTAATTTGTAAGGTTGATCTCCCGCAGGATCAAAAAGTTATGCCAGTGCGTGATATTTAGACTAAACGTTCAAGTTTGCCCCATGACAAGTTAGTTCTACTTGTCGGTTTAATTTCATTATCAAGCAATACAAAGATAGCATCAAATGTATCGGGGACGTTACTCCCGATAGGCCTACCCCCAATAACTAAGCATGCCGCAGCACCTAAAAATATCACTGTAGGGACTTAGTCGGACATAGCCGGGTATAGCATAGTTTTAGTTGGTACTTGTGTCTAAATTGTAAATAGTAAAAGCAGCATGTGTCTCACCCCAATAAGTATAAAAAGTAAATTGAGCTCAAGTAAAGTGGGGCTATAAAAATCACCTTAGTAATTCGATGAAGTAAGGTAGTCCTTAAAGAGAATGTATGGATGATCGAAGCACAAGATAAGTCAACCTAAGAATAAGTTGAGAATAGTTTAGATGTTTTGCCCGTATGAAGATAAGTTTAAGTATTTTCGTGTGTAGTAAGTTTAAAGATTGTTTATCGTTTTGGAAAGGCTTTTTCATATTAGACAAGCTTCCAATCTACCCACTTTCAATTTAAAATGGACTTTTCAGGTCATTAGGTTTCTGAGCACTAGGATCCGTTAAATTGGTCAATCCAGACCCTCCACCTAAGACTTTCGAGCTTCCATCCACATCGAGAAAGTTTAAGATCTATACAAGTCTAATATACCGATCCAATATGTTTTTAGGTGTGTATAGGAATACAACACTTTAGTTATTTTACTTATAAGTGTTTCAATATATATAAATATTATATATATGTAAGGATACATATATATATTTATTTTAAATTTTGTTTTAGATCAATAATAGCATCAATTAATTATCTAATAATATTAACAAGTGTAATATTGATTTAATATCAGTAGGTAATATGTATAAAACATAATAAAATTTTTATACACATTAATATTAAGTTTTGTGTATTAAATAACACTTTTTATTATTGTTTTAATAGCTAAAATGTAAATAAATAGGTAAACAAATTAAACATCACATTTTATATTTTTCTTATGTTCTACTGATCAAAATAAGCTTAAGAAAAATTTATAGATTTTTGTTATGGTGTTTAAGTATTTATTTTCCATTTTCCTTTCGGTTTGTAATAATACAAAGTTTATAAAGAATTAATTATTAAATGAACCAAATTAATTCAACCAATATTTTTTCTATGCTTATAATGTTACAACAAAGTCAGAAAAATTATTTATACATTTATATAAATAGTTTAACTATTTAATCATACTATTGTGTAGTTTTTAGTTTTAATAAAAAAAATTAAATAGAAATACATAACCATTAATTCTACAAATATTTTTATAACTTTATTAATAGTTATTAAGTAGTTTTTAATAGTTATCATGGTTAAAAACCTGCTGTAACATGTAATTTCATTTTATTATAAAAAACAGTTTAATCGGGTACTGTAGCGTTTTCAGAAGAAAATTCAAATTAAATATTAAACATGCGAATTTAATTATAAAAAAAATTTATAATTACCCTTACATATGATATAGCAAGCGACTAAAATAAAATTTTACAAAAAAATTCGTTTACTATTTAATAAAAATCATTTATGTACTTCGGTTTATAAAAAAAATCAGTTTTTGATTTTTAATAAATACTATTCCGACTTTATAATTCATGAAACTAATTTTTATAGACATTAGGATACTTAACACTAATTATCATGTATTTACATTTTTTATTAAAATTAATTTCGTATTTAATTAGTTTTTAACATAAAAACTAGCATAAAACTATATAAAAACTTAATAAAAACTATATAAATTAATTAGGGGACTTACAAAAAAATAGTTGCTGAGACTTGGGAGAGTTTCTTTCAAGTTGAGAGTGTGTTTTGAGGTGTGAGTTGAAATGAAACAATTGGGTGCTATTTATAGTGAAAATAAAGTTGATAAAATGAGTTTTATAATTTTTTTTTAGTCAACAATAAGTGGTACTAGTTTATACCTTATTTTTAGTCAACATAAGGATGTAATGGTTTAAGATTCTTTAGTCTCATTATTATTACTATTATTATTTTTACATTTACTACATTGATAAGTATTATTTTCTTTTTACTAATTCATGACTTGTATATATTTAGTTCCCAATTGTTTTATTATTTATATAAATGTCACTTTTTATTTATTACTTACAGGTTATTAGTTATAATATTACATAAATGCATAAATTTTAATTAGTAGCGAGTTTCGACTAACAGTTTATTATTTTCATCTTTTATTAACTTGTCAATTATTGCACAAAGTTAATTAATATGTTTTCTAACTCTTAACACTTAACAATTGTTGATTAAAGTTTGATCATTAAGTTTTAATTATATTGTTTGGGCATTTAATATTGAAAAAATATAGAATGGAAAAATGAGGGTCGTTATATACATAAAGCATGAAATATAGCACACAATAACTTTGATACAAGATAGTTGTCAAGGTAATTCTAGCTAGTACACAAGTCGTTCAGCAAAGGCAATAAAGACACGTAATTCATACGTCCAGAAACAAGTCATGCATTCTGGTTTTACTAGGACCACTTCCCATCCTTGGTCTTGTGGAACATAACCGTTATGGCCGTTGATAAGACAGCGTGTTGTAACATCGTCAAAGGGACGAGGGTTACGTAATGACCAACAGTCTCGTAATAACCTAAAAACCTCATTTCTTACCCCAATTACCGACTCCGTCACTTGTGGGAATGTTTTGTTTAATAGCTGTAGCCCGATGTTCTTTTTATCACTTTGGTGAGAAGCGAACATTACTAACCCGTAAGCATAGCATGCTTCTTTATGTTGCATGTTAGCCGCTTTTTCTAAATCATGAAGTCCTATATTCGGATACATTGAGTCAAAATAATTTCTTAACCCGTTGCGTAAAATAGCATTTGGGTTCCCCGCAATATATGCGTCAAAGTAAACACATCGTAACTTATGGGTTTCCCAATGTGATATCCCCCATCTTTCAAACGAAAGTCTCTTATAAACCAAGACATTCTTGGAACGTTCTTCGAATGTCTTAAAAACTGATCTCGCCTTAAATAGTTGTGCCGAGGAATTCTGACCGACTCTAGACAAGATTTCATCAATCATGTCTCCGGGTAGGTCTCTTCAAATATTGGGTTGTCTATCCATTTTGTGTTTTTATACTGTAAAATAGACAGGAGTTAGATTCATAAAAAAATAAAAAATACTTATTAATACAAGCAATTTTTACATATATCATAAAGCATAAGCACACTATATTACATATATTACACCACACGAATACAACTATCTTATTCCGACTCGCTCGTTTCTTCTTCTTCGATTTTGGTTCGTTTTTCCAAGTTTCTAGGGATATATGATGTTCCCCTAATACGAGCTGTCGTTTTCCACAACGGTTTAGAAAAACCTGGTGGTTTAGAGGTTCTCGGGTCATTGTTACAACTTATGGGCTTCGGGGGTTGACGATACATATAAAGTTCATCGGGGTTGGAATTAGATTTCTCTATTTTTATGCCCTTTCCCTTATTATTTTCTTTTGCCTTTTTAAATTCAGTTGGGGTAATTTCTATAACATCATCGGAATTCTCGTCAGAATCCGATTCATCGGAGAATTGGTAATCCTCCCAATATTTTGCTTCCTTGGCGTAAACACCGTTGACCATAATTAACTTTGGTCGGTTGGTTGAGGATTTTCTTCTACTTAACCATTTTATTATTTCCCCCACTGGTTCTTCTTCCGGTTCCGATTCTTCTTCTGGTTCCGATTCTTCTTCCGATTCCGACTCTTCTTCCGGTTCCTCTTCGGGAACTTGTGAATCAGTCCACGAATCATTCCAATTTACATTTGACTCTTCATTATTATTAGGTGAGTCAATGGGACTAGTTCTAGAGGTAGACATCTATCACATAATATCAAACACGTTACGAGATTAATATATCACATAATATTCACATGTTAAAAATATATAGTTTCCAACAAAATTTGTTAAGCAATCTTTTTTTTTTTTTCAAGTAAACACGGTCGAAGTCTAGACTCACTAATGCATTCTAACAAACTCGATAAGACACACTAATGCAAAATTCTGGTTCTCTAAGACCAACGCTCGGATACCAACTGAAATGTCCCGTTCTTATTGATTAAAAACGTTCCATATTAATTGATTTCGTTGCGAGGTTTTGACCTCTATATGAGACGTTTTTCAAAGACTGCATTCATTTTAAAACAAACCATAACCTTTATTTCATCAATAAAGGTTTAAAAAGCTTTACGTAGATTATCAAATAATGATAATCTAAAATATCCTGTTTACACACGACCATTACATAATGGTTTACAATACAAATATGTTACAACAAAATAAGTTTCTTGAATGCAGTTTTTACACAATATTATATAAGCATGGACTCCAAATCTCGTCCTTATTTAAGTATGCGACAGCGGAAGCTCTTAATAATCACCTGAGAATAAACATGCTTAAAAAGTCAACAAAAATGTTGGTGAGTTATAGGTTTAACCTATATATATCAAATCGTAACAATAGACCACAAGATTTCATATTTCAATACACATCCCATACATAGAGATAAAAATCATTCATACGGTGAACACCTAGTAACCGACATTAACAAGATGCATATATAAGAATATCCCCATCATTCCGGGACACCCTTCGGATATGATATAAATTTCGAAGTACTAAAGCATCCGGTACTTTGGATGGGGTTTGTTAGGCCCAATAGATCTATCTTTAGGATTCGCGTCAATTAGGGTGCTGTTCCCTAATTCTTAGATTACCAGACTTAATAAAAAGGGGCATATTCGATTTCGATAATTCAACCATAGAATGTAGTTTCATGTACTTGTGTCTATTTTGTAAATCATTTATAAAACCTGCATGTATTCTCATCCCAAAAATATTAGATTTTAAAAGTGGGACTATAACTCACTTTCACAGATTTTTACTTCGTCGGGAAGTAAGACTTGGCCACTGGTTGATTCACGAACCTATAATAATATATACATATATATCAAAGTATGTTCAAAATATATTTACAACACTTTTAATATATTTTGATGTTTTAAGTTTATTAAGTCAGCTGTCCTCGTTAGTAACCTACAACTAGTTGTGCACAGTTAGATGTACAGAAATAAATCGATAAATATTATCTTGAATCAATCCACGACCCAGTGTATATGTATCTCCGTATTGATCACAACTCAAACTATATATATTTTGGAATCAACCTCAACCCTGTATAGCAAAATCCAACATTCACATATAGAGTGTCTAATATAGATGTGTCGACATGATAGGTCGAAACATTGTATACGTGTCTATGGTATCTCAAGATTACATAATAAACAATACAAGTTGATTAAGTTATGGTTGGAATAGATTTGTTACCAATTTTCACGTAGCTAAAATGAGAAAAATTATCCAATCTTGTTTTACCCATAACTTCTTTATTTTAAATCCGTTTTGAGTGAATCAAATTGCTATGGTTTCATATTGAACTCTATTTTATGAATCTAAACATAAAAAGTATAGGTTTATAGTCGAAAAAATAAGTTACAAGTCATTTTTGTAAAGGTAGTCATTTCAGTCGAAAGAACGACGTCTAGATGACCATTTTAGAAAACATACTTCCACTTTAAGTTTAACCATAATTTTTGGATATAGTTTCATGTTCATAATAAAAATCATTTTCTCAGAATAACAACTTTTAAATCAAAGTTTATCATAGTTTTTAATTAACTAACCCAAAACAGCCCGCGGTGTTACTACGACGGCGTAAATCCGGTTTTACGGTGTTTTTCGTGTTTCCAGGTTTTAAATCATTAAGTTAGCATATCATATAGATATAGAACATGTGTTTAGTTGATTTTAAAATTCAAGTTAGAAGGATTAACTTTTGTTTGCGAACAAGTTTAGAATTAACTAAACTATGTTCTAGTGATTACAAGTTTAAACCTTCGAATAAGATAGCTTTATATGTATGAATCGAATGATGTTATGAACATCATTACTACCTTAAGTTCCTTGGATAAACCTACTGGAAAAGTGAAAAATGGATCGAGCTTCAATGGATCCTTGGATGGCTCGAAGTTCTTGAAGCAGAATCATGACACGAAAACAAGTTCAAGTAAGATCATCACTTGAAATAAGATTGTTATAGTTATAGAAATTGAACCAAAGCTTGAATATGATTATTACCTTGTATTAGAATGATAACCTACTGTAAGAAACAAAGATTTCTTGAGGTTGGATGATCACCTTACAAGATTGGAAGTGAGCTAGCAAACTTGAAAGTATTCTTGATTTTATGTAACTAGAACTTGTAGAATTTATGAAAAACACTTAGAACTTGAAGATAGAACTTGAGAGAGATCAATTAGATGAAGAAAATTGAAGAATGAAAGTGTTTGTAGGTGTTTTTGGTCGTTGTTGTATGGATTAGATATAAAGGATATGTAATTTTGTTTTCATGTAAATAAGTCATGAATGATAACTCATATTTTTGTAATTTTATGAAATATTTCATGCTAGTTGCCAAATGATGGTTCCCACATGTGTTAGGTGACTCACATAGACTGCTAAGAGCTAATAATTGGAGTGTATATACCAATAGTACATACATCTAAAAGCTGTGTATTGTACGAGTACGAATACGGGTGCATACGAGTAGAATTGTTGATGAAACTGAACGAGGATGTAATTGTTGATGGAATTTGACAATATTTTAAACAAACATGTTCTACATATTAACAAGTTCATAAAACCCATTTATGAAGATAAAAGTGAGCGGAAGCATGCAAAGTTCATGTTATAAGTTAACCATTTTGAAAGACAAATTCCATTAATATATCAAGTCATGAAGATATGCTTACATATAACAAAGAAGGAAGAAGATTATTACCTCCTCAAGTTTATTGAGGGTGATATTGAAGACCAAGAAGATGATAGAACCTCAAGCTATTGTGTACCAACACCACCCTTAAACTTGTTAGGAATTAAGACCCTTAATCACCTTTGAACAAGCTCAAAACTCTTTACTCTTACACCCAATTTTCTGGACAGCAGCAAGTTTGAAAGGTGATGATGAATGGAGCTCCAAAACTATGAAACCTCAAGAGGTAATACCCCAAACTTATCACCAACACCCTAGTCTTTTGTTAGGAATTGAATGACACTTGAATTAGGCTTGCAAGAACAAATTTTGGACTTGCTTTTGAGTCCCAAAACCCACGGTTTTGGACAGCTGCAGCAGCTGAATTTCTGCAGTTTTTTTACAAGCTAACTTGATGTGTTAATGCATGTGTGTTTTTACTACAAGTCTCTAGACCATGCTTATAGAGAATGGGAATTGTAATGGACCAAGAAAAGCATCTAAGCATGTGTACTAGAGTCCCCATGCCACTACATACATTTAAATAAAATGGTTTTTATAAAATTTGATTTTATAAAATTGAATTTTATAAAATACATTTTATAAACTTACATTTTATTTATTATGTTTACATCATTTATAAAACCTATTTTATAAAATGTAACATAATTAATTAATTATTTACCTATAAATAATTAAATCCATATCATATAAATTATTAAATAATTTATATATATATATATATATATATATATATATATATATATATATATATATATACACACACATCAAGTAATAATTTTAGAAAGCCATTTTCTTTAAAATTCAAGTGTCGCGTATTTAATCAATGATCCAATCATTAAGATCAAATACGAATAAGGTGTTGGCAAGCTTGTTATTGGGTATGACCCGACTTGGATCAAAACATATCAGCCACGTTAATTTAATATGTCTCTCGGGCATATGAAATACCTTCAATCTCCCACTTGCACGAGAAACATAAGAAATTAATGTAAGTGATGGATACCACCTAACGACCGTCCATCACCCCCAATAAGTTATGACTTTGTGCCATTCAATAACATCATCCCTTTCGAGTTCCCATCTCGAATATGAATAGGTGAATCTTTCATTTATCCTTTCATCCTAGATGTCATGTTAAATCCAAGGGATACAGAGTGATCACTCCCTTTTAGATTCAACTTTATCAGGCCTTAGACATCTGACTCTCAACGAATAAGAGGGAAAAATTCCATCTTGACTACATACGTCCTATATATACACCTTGCATTATACCTGAGCTCTTCCTTATGAACTACCATATTTCAGAATAGCGAAGGAAAGAATCAAGGCACAACACTTGGTAAATATCCGAACCCAATATGTACCTCAGGTCAGAGGATACATTGATATTCGCCTTTACTCAAGATTACATGTGATCAACTACAAAGGCTCCATTTAGTAAATCTTGATGGCGGGTCTTCCAATATTTGCATCCCACAAATATCTATGAACCTTGGTAGCAACCTTGCCCCATATTCAGTCCGTGAATGTATACCAATCCAAGTTCATAATAGTCTAAACCTCACACTTGTTCCCACGAATGTGATCGACTACGGAATTTAGAATAATTACTTATTCATGGATAAAATATGCAAAATAGGAACATGACTCAAAATAAATTAATACCATAATTATATTAGTGAGTTTGAACAATTTCGTTCCGTTATAATACTTAAAATAGATCATGACCAATCACTAGATTATCGAAGCCCTAATGCACAAACATGTCCTGCATGTTTTGATCCATGTAAGAGCTTCGTGAAAGGATCCGCTATATTAAGATCTGTGTGAACTTTGCGAATACATATCTTTCCCTTTTCAACTTCATCCCTTATGTAGTTGAATCTCCGCTCAATGTGACAGGTCTTTTGATGAGCACGAGGTTCCTTGATTTGAGAAATCGCACCCTCGTTGTCACAAAAGATCTCAAGAGGGTCCTGAATGGAAGGGACTACTCCTAAGTCGTCGATGAATTTCTTCATCCATGCAGCTTCCTGAGCTGCCAATGATGCGGCGATGTACTCCGACTCTGTAGTGGATAGAGCAACAACATCCTGTTTTGAACTCTTCCAAGAGACCGCACCTCCATTTATTGTGAAGACATAACCGGATTGTGATCGAGAATCATCACGATCAGTTTGGAAACTCGCGTCCACGTAACCTTTTACAGCGAGTTCCTCCTCACCAGACCCATATATCAGAAACATATCCTTAGTCCTCCTAAGGTATTTCAATATACTTTTAACAGCAATCCAATGACTGTTTCCTGGGTTATTCTGGTATCTACTTGTCAGGCTAAGAGCGCATGACACATTCGGTCTAGTGCATATCATTGCATACATGATTGACCCAATGGCAGAAGCATATGGGACTTTCTTCATTCTCTCCTGTTCATCTTTCGTGGTGGGGCACTGAGATGAACTGAGAAGTGTTCCCTTTTGAATAGGTACCAAACCTTTCTTAGAGTTCTCCATCTTGAACCTTTTCAAGATCTTTTCAATGTATGCACTTTGATTTAAACCTATCAGTTTCTTGGATCTATCCCTGTAGATCCCAATCCCCAAAACGTATTGTGCTTCTCCAAGATCCTTAATGGAGAAGCATTTGCTTAACCAAGTTTTAACACCTTGCATTGCCGGAATATCATTTCCAAATAACAATATATCATCCACATATAGTACAAGGAACATGATAGTGCTCCCACTAGCTTTCTTGTATACACAAGCTTCATCACCATTTTTAATGAAGCCAAATTTCTTGGCCTCCTCATTAAAACGATGATTCCACATTCTAGATGCTTGTTTCAATCTGTAGATTGACTTCTTTAACTTGCATACCTTTTTAGGATATTTCGGATCAACAAAACCCTCAGGCTGAACCATATAGACATCTTCCTCAAGATGTCCGTTTAGGAAAGCGGTCTTGACATCCATCTGCCATATTTCATAATCATAATGAGCAGCAATGGCAAGTAATATCCTAATAGACTTTAGCATCGCCACAGGCGAAAAAGTTTCATCATAGTCAACCCCTTGAGTTTGAGTGAAACCTTTTGCTATAAGTCTAGCTTTATATGTATCCAAGTTTCCATGTATGTCGGTTTTCATTTTGAACAGCCATTTACAATCAACTAGCCTAGAGCCAGGAGGTTGCGCAACAAGTTCCCAAACTTGGTTGTCATACATGGATTGCATCTCAGCGTTCATGGCTTCCTGCCATTTATCTTTATCAATCCTTGATAAAGCATCTTGGTAGTTTATTGGTTCATCCAAATCAACCACATAGCAACCATCCATGAGAAACCCATATCTCTCAGGAGGATTACTAATCCTACCAGATCTGCGAACGTCTTGTGTATTTTGATCATCCATCTGATCACTCTCAACATTTTCATGTTGAGTGCTAGTGTCAGCCAATTGTGTATCATCTACTTGATCTTGAACCTCTTCAAGATCTATCTTCCTTTCACTTTTGCCTTCCATTAGGAACTTAGTTTCAAGGAATTCAGCCTTCCGAGCAACAAATACATTCTGCTCGGAAGGATCATAGAAATAGTATCCCATATCATCCTTGAGATATCCTATGAAGATACACTTCGTGGATCGAGCATTCAACTTATTAGGGACGTAACGCTTACGGTAAGCTTCACATCCCCATACCTTTAAGTATGATAGAGATGGAGGTTTTCCAAACAACATCTCATGAGGTGTTCGTTCCACTTTTTTGGTTGGGGCCATATTTAAAATACGAGCCGATGAGCATAGACAATAACCCCAGAATGATAGAGGTAACGAGCTTCTAGCCATCATAGATCAAACCATATCCATTAGGGTTCAGTTCCTCCTTTCGGACACACCATTAAGCTGTGGTGTCCCGGGTGGAGTAAGTTGCGAGATAATCCCACAACTTCTAAGATGATCTTGGAAGGCATCGCTTAGGTATTCACCTCCTCTATCGGTTCGAAGTACCTTAATTGTCTTATTGAGTTGATTTTGTACTTCGTTTTGATACTCTTTGAATGCTTCAAAAGTTTCGTCCTTATGTCTTAACAAGTAGACATATCCGAAACGACTGAAGTCATCAATGAAAGTAACGAAGTATCTTTCACCATTCCTAGCTATGGGCTTAAAGGGTCCACATACATCCGAATGTATTAATCCCAATAAGTCCTTAGCCCTTTCGTAGATCCCTTTGAAAGGTGCTTTAGTCATTTTGCCTTGTAAACAAGATTCACATACATCAAACGAGTCTAGTTCATTTGATTTCAAAAGGCCATTCTTTTGGAGTGTATGCATTCGATTCTTGTTTATGTGACCAAGGCGACAATGCCATAAGTAGGAATCACTCAAATCCCTTTTGAGTTTCTTGGTGCTAGTATGGTATATTGAGCTACTAGATGATGTGTCATCATGAACCAAATCATAAATTCCATTTGAAGGCGAAGCCTTAAAATAAAATACATTATCTAAATAAACGTGGATATCATCATTAACAAAATTAAGATAAAAACCACATTGTTTTAAACGGGAAACTAAAATAATGTTTCGACATAAATCCGGTGCATACAAAACATTGTTCAAAATAAGTTCCAAACCACTTGGAAGTTTTAATACAAAGTCTCCTTGAGCCTTCACTTGCACTTTGGCTCCATTACCCATAAAGAGACTTGATGTTCCCGTTTGCTTGCTACTTCTTTTGAACCCCTGCAAAGAATTGCAAATGTGAGTTCCACATCCAGTGTCTAATACCCATGTATTAGAAGAAGTAATACTAAGCTCTATATATACCATATATATGTTACCTGAGGATTGCCTCGCATCCCTCTTTTCCTTCAACTCCTTAAGGTAGACCGGGCAATTGCGTTTCCAATGACCCATTTCACCGCAACCGAAGCACGGGTCTTCCTTGGGGTTTGCTTGTCCGGAAACCTTTTGCTTCTTGTTCTTGTTTTTGGTTGGGGTAACCATCCTCCCCTTTCCCTTGCCTTGATGGGCGGGTCCTTTCCTCTTAGCCGCCTTTGGCTTAGAGGTGTTGTTACCTTTGGACCCACCATCATTGATCATTAGCACGGGTGAAGCCCTCTTACCCATGCTAGTTTCCGCCGTCCTGAGCATGCCATGAAGTTTGCCAATGGTCTTATCCATCCCATTCATATTGTAATTAATTACAAATTGGTCAAACCTCTTTGACAAGGAGTTTAGGATAAGATCGGTGGCTAGCTCATTAGATATGTTGGGGTTAAGACGGTTTGCGCGATCAATGAGGCTTTTCATTTTGAGGACATAAGAGGATACGGATTGGGTGTCATCCATACGACATGCATGTAGCGCTCGAACCGTTTCGAAGCGCTCGACACGTGCTTGTTGAAGGAACATCTCCTTCAATTGCGTAATCATGTCATATGCACTATGATGTTCGAAATCCTTTTGGAGTTCGGGTATCATAGTGCTAAGCATTAGGCAAGCGACTTGCACCGAATCGGTGCAATACTTGTCATAATAAGCCATGCCCTCTAGATCTTCCTCATCCGGTTGGTCGGGAATAGGGTCCTCCAACACATACGCTTTATCGTCAAGTTTGAGGACAATCCTAAGATTACGGAACCAATCCATAAAGTTCGTATGGTTGAGTTTGTCTTTCTCGAGGAGAGACCTTAACGATAGGTTGTTTAGGTTAAGTGGTGCATTTTGCATGTTGTTGTTATTGGTGGCCATCTACAAAATTAACAAAGTTCATTTAAGTATTGATTTTATATTTAATAAACAATACCCTTTTATAATTAATTGATTCATTAAATATTAGAATCCAACGATAAATCAAATTTCGGTTAGGTGACCTTTATCCCGTTATTTGATTTAGCTAGGTAGTCATTTATATGACAATTGCAATCCTTTTGCAACTTCTAAATTATAGGATCATGCAATCCTTTTGCATGGCATATTTATCTCATCAATGCCTATTTGTTCCTCATGCTTCGGTGACCCTAAGTTCATGATTTCCAAATCAAGTCGTCCTACTTGTGTAAACATATAAAATCAACATACAAGTGGTTAGGTGACCTTTATCCCACAAGCTTGCGAATTTTACCTTAACCATATTAGTTAGTTCATAATGGTTAGGTGACCTTTATCCCATTATGAGTTTCCTACTATGTTCAAGTGTTCCCACAAAAGGATGGCGTTTTAACTTGTTTACCTTGTTATAGTTAAGGGATTTTAAGTTTTCATAAATTCTAGTTTAAGAAAACATTTTGCCATATACCAACATGCATTTGGTGTATAGCACAATATGAAAAACCAATTTTCATATCTTATTAGTAAAACCAATTACATGATATAAACCATTTTATATGCAATGTCATTTATGTCCTTGATAACCATTTATTAATGACCTTTGTTGTTTTAATTATAACCAATTATAATGTTATTTTGCAAGTTGTAAATATGTGATAAATTGTAGCAACCAAACATACAAACACAATAATCATGCAAAACAACCAAGTCCACAATCAAGCCAATTTGGTAGACATTTGTTTAGCCAAAACAAATGTCACCTTCTAAGGGTTATGACAAAGTAGGAGATTTTTAATCTCCCACTTAATCTTGCATCCAAATGTTTCCAACTTGTGTTCATCTTCATCATCTTCATTCTTCATTTTCTTTACAAAAGGATATATCCTAATACATTTTTTTTCTAGAAAATGAAATTACAACCTAATCTATTTTACATACCAAACATAAAATAAATTACAAATGAATAAAATTACAAATTATTACAAACCAAATGAATGATTAATATTACAAACCATAAGAATGAATAAAACAACCACATCATACACACATGCAACCACAAGGTCAAGGATTGATTGTGAACAACAACTAACAACAAAACTTGACCAAACTTGAAGTTCCAAACCCATTTTGGAACCCCTAAAATTCGACCAAAATTAAACCCCACCCAAAATCCAAAATTTTTACATTCTAGTTTCATGCATGTTACTAGATTGTAAGATTAGTGGATTTAAAAGTCATAAACAAGAAGCATATTTCAAAGACCTTGGCTCTAGATACCATTGATGGAATTTGACAATCTTTTAAACAAACATGTTCTACATATTAACAAGTTCATAAAACCCATTTATGAAGATAAAAGTGAGCGGAAGCATGCAAAGTTCATGTTATAAGTTAACCATTTTGAAAGACAAATTCCATTAATATATCAAGTCATGAAGATATGCTTACATATAACAAAGAAGGAAGAAGATTATTACCTCCTCAAGTTTATTGAGGGTGATATTGAAGACCAAGAAGATGATAGAACCTCAAGCTATTGTGTACCAACACCACCCTTAAACTTGTTAGGAATTAAGACCCTTAATCACCTTTGAACAAGCTCAAAACTCTTTACTCTTACACCTAATTTTCTGGACAGCAGCAAGTTTGAAAGGTGATGATGAATGGAGCTCCAAAACTATGAAACCTCAAGAGGTAATACCCCAAACTTATCACCAACACCCTAGTCTTTTGTTAGGAATTGAATGACACTTGAATAAGGCTTGCAAGAACAAATTTTGGACTTGCTTTTGAGTCCCAAAACCCACGGTTTTGGACAGCTGCAGCAGCTGAATTTCTGCAGTTTTTTTACAAGCTAACTTGATGTGTTAATGCATGTGTGTTTTTACTACAAGTCTCTAGACCATGCTTATAGAGAATGGGAATTGTAATGGACCAAGAAAAGCATCTAAGCATGTGTACTAGAGTCCCCATGCCACTACATACATTTAAATAAAATGGTTTTTATAAAATTTGATTTTATAAAATTGAATTTTATAAAATACATTTTATAAACTTACATTTTATTTATTATGTTTACATCATTTATAAAACCTATTTTATAAAATGTAACATAATTAATTAATTATTTACCTATAAATAATTAAATCCATATCATATAAATTATTAAATAATTTATATATATATATATATATATATATATATATATATATATATATATATATATATATATACATCAAGTAATAATTTCAGAAAGCCATTTTCTTTAAAATTCAAGTGTCGCGTATTTAATCAATGATCCAATCATTAAGATCAAATACGAATAAGGTGTTGGCAAGCTTGTTATTGGGTATGACCCGACTTGGATCAAAACATATCAGCCACGTTAATTTAATATGTCTCTCGGGCATATGAAATACCTTCAATTGTAAGCATTTTTGTTAAGTAGAAGTATTTTGATAAGTGTATTGAAGTCTTTCAAAAGTGTATAAATACATATTAAAACACTACATGTATATACATTTTAACTGAGTCGTTAAGTCATCGTTAGTCGTTACATGTAAGTGTTGTTTTGAAACCTTTAGGTTAACGATCTTGTTAAATGTTGTTAACCCAATGTTTATAATATCAAATGAGATTTTAAATTATTATATTATCATGATATTATTATGTATGAATATCTCTTAATATGATATATATACATTAAATGTCTTTACAACGATAATCGTTACATATATGTCTCGTTTAAAAATCATTAAGTTAGTAGTCTTGTTTTTACATATGTAGTTCATTTTTAATATACTTTATGATATGTTTACTTATCATAGTATCATGTTAACTATATATATATATCCATATATATGTCATCATATAGTTTTTACAAGTTTTAACGTCCGTGAATCACCGGCCAACTTGGGTGGTCAATTATCTATATGAAACATATTTCAATTAATCAAGTCTTAACAAGTTTGATTGCTTAACATGTTGGAAACATTTAATCATGTAAATATCAATCTTAATTAATATATATAAACATGGAAAAGTTCGGGTCAATACAAAATCAACACGTCAAACATCATGATTACGGAAGTTTAAATAAGCATAATTCTTTTATTTCATATTTAATTTCCTTTATTTTATATTTAATTGCACTTTTAATTATCGTACTTTTATTTATTGTCATTATATTTAATTGCACTTTTAATTAACGTACTTTTTATTTATCGCAATTTTATTTCATCGCACTTTTATTTATCGCAATTTCATTATCGTTATTTACTTTACGTTTTAAATTAAGTCTTGTATTTATTATTTTACATTAGGTTTTAACTGCGACTAAAGTTTTTAAAATCGACAAACCGGTCATTAAACGGTAAAAAACCTCCCCTTTATAATAATAAAATTACTTATTTATATATTTGTATTTTTATAAATTAAAACTAATATAGCGTTAAGCTTTGTTTAAAAGATTCCCTGTGGAACGAACCGGACTTACTAAAAACTACACTACTGTACGATTAGGTACACTGCCTATAAGTGTTGTAGCAAGGTTTAAGTATATCCATTCTATAAATAAATAAATATCTTGTGTATAATTGTTTCGTATTTAATAGTATTTCCTTGTAAAATTTAATAGTATTTTATACCCCTTAGCTTTAACATCAAGTATTTTTGGCGCCGCTGCCGGGGAACGCCGAAGCGAAACGCCACATAAAAAAAAGAGATTTTTATTTAGTTTTATTTAGTTTTTGTAAAAATACATTTTAAATATTAAAAAAATATAAAAATTTAAAAACCGAAAAAAAATATATATAAATCTATTTTTAAGATTTTTATTTATAAAATTATAAAGTATTTTATTTCTATCTTAGTTTTTTTTTTAAATACAAGTTTTATTTAAATTATATAAATATATTAATTAAATTAAAAACAGAAAAATAAAAAATATATATATATATAAAAAACAAAAACCTGTCGAACAAAACCTACACCTGATTTGAATTTTCATCCACTGCGACTCGCGGGGTTTGCTGGTACATGGCACCGCAACTCGCGGAGCCACCCTGACACGCCACACAGAAACCCTAATCTTGCATTAATTACGGAGTTTTAATTATTATTATTAATTAATTAGTATTTAGGGTTAATTAATTTATTATTTAGTTTAAGTTTTAATTAATTTGTAATATTTAATTTTAATTAGTTTTATTTATATATATAAAAGTAATATTTTTATAAAATAAATCATATAAAAATAATATTTTTATAAAAATTGTAATTTTTACAACTTTTAGTATATTTTTATATTTTGTCCCTTTTTATTTGTTTTAGCGTAATATTTGTGTTTTTCGCACATATTTAGTTTTAATTCATAGTTTTTGCCATAGTTATTTTTATTTCTAGATTTTTAGGCTTTGCCGTAAAATCCCTTAAGTGCTTTTTCTTTAAACTAAGATTTAGGTGCTTTAAAATTTTGCGACGCCATATTTTTTTTTATTTTGGTACCTTTTTAAGTTATTGCCATTTGGGATATAGTTTTACTTTTAAGCCTTAATATTTTTAGACGCAACTTTTAGTTTTAGTTTTTAGTTTCTTTTTAAGTTTCAACGCGCTATTTTCTTATTTTTATTTTTATTTTTCGACGCCTTTTACCTATGTATCAATTATCACTCCAATTAGTAATCTCAATTTGCAATTTTAATTTTAAGTTAGTGATAGTAATAAGGTTGGGTTAGTCGAGTGTTTTAAAGTTTTATAGTCATTTTTTTTTCTTTCTTATTTTTCGACGCCTTTTATTTTTCAACCCTTTTCTTTTTCGACATTTTTCGACGCGCTCTTTTTCTTTCTTATTTCTCGCAATTCTAGTTTTAGGACATAGATTTTAATTCTACTTCTTATCTAAACTTCTTAAAATTATCAAAATTTATTTTAAGTGGTTAAATTGATAGACATCAAAATTTTCTGGTTTGTAGTAATAGTTGGATTTGTACGTGGACCGGGTTATTGGAGCCAAACAGTACTCAATTATATTGAGACCAAACGAATCCTGCCCCTCTGCTGCATCTTTTGGCTATTCGAAACGTGGGTAAAATCAGAAAAGTCTATTAATTGGATAACTTATATAATTTTTCTTTCCTTTTAAAAACTAATAGGATATTCAGTGAATGCACCGAGCAAGACGTTCACCACCTTTTGTACGTTCACCACCTGTAACCAGATCAAGACATCTAGCTAATATTGTCGCCATTGATTTTTCTTTAGAATCGTCATCCAGTCGACCAAGTACTCCAATTCAAATTTCCGATAATCCATTTTTTGAACCCGACCTCACAATTGAGAATCCGGAGAATATTCAGGGACAATTCATAGATCCTGAACCATTAATTTTTTCTCCGGAACCACCAATCATTCAAACAGAGATTGTTGAGGAACGAACCATTAAATCAGAATCCTCTAGTGATTCAGATTCAACAAATTCAATCATGGAGAATCTGGAACCTTTAAGTATGGAAGACCGAATGAGAGCTAAACGCACTGGCAGCCCGCTGTCCACTTTTTCCAATTTTCGTAAAAAGATCTCTTGCTTCCCGACACTTTTAGACCAAACGCTTCTCACAACATTTTATATTAGTTAAAACTAACACGTTCCAATAATAAAATGAGTTTTACGAGACCGAGCCCACATCGGCCATTTTACGACTTTCGTACAAAATACAAGTTTTCAACCACATGATTTTTAACACAAAAATAAAGACCGAGCATGGTGATTGGGGATACGCTACCCAATCCTAATCAATCCAAAAGCACGTCTTCTAAAGCAAACTACGCAAGTCCACTAGTTCCCACGCTTACCCGAGCCACCGTCTCCATGCAAATCTATAAAAATGTAAACAACGAGAGGGTAAGCTAATGCTTAGTGAGTGAGAATATACTACATACATATATATGCATAAAATGGACACGCTACACAATAATAATCAAATAGCACATACCGGAGCATCCAAGCATAAAGGCAAGCTAATCTAAGCATACCGTACGACCGCTATACAACAAGCTAAAAATATCAACAACGTAAGTTCACCTACGATGATATGAACAACGCCATCAAGCTACACCCGGGGGTTAGCTACATCACAACAATACGACAAGCATCGATGTTCACAACATCCACTAGTATTCAAGATCTCAAGGCTAGCCCAACGAATGGTATCGTCAACATCGAACTTAATTCCCATCCGTCCTAATAAATGTGGTATCGTCAACATCGAACTTAAACCCACATATGAGGTATCGTCAACATCTAACTTAAACCCTCATCGAATGAATTAATGTGGTATCGTCAACATCGAACTTAAACCCCCATATGAGGTATCGTCAACATTGAACTTAAACCCTCATCGAATGTCACTACAATAGTGGTATGGCTTCGTCAACATCGAACTTTAAATCCATACATGAGGTATCGTCAACATCGAACTTTAACCCTCATCTAAACCATCAAACAATATACTCTAGGATATGGTATCGTCAACATCGAACTTTAACCCATACCCCATAAATAAATAAATCATATACTTACATATATAATTATTCCACTCACAAGCCCGTGTGATAACGTACACACGAAGTGTGCACCTCGCCAAAGATGGTCAACCCAAACGCACAACCGTGCCAATTGGACATGTACACAAGTCCATCAATCCACCTATATGTGAAGTGAGCTCTATAGCCGAGGTTCACTTCACCCAACCCGCACCCATCCTACACATACATATGCACATAGGATATTAACACTCACCTTGTCGTCTTGATGAATGCTTCTGAATAATCCGCAACGCGCCAATGGAAAGTACCTATTCCATTATCACAATACAAACAACACAATTAGGGTGGATTTACAAACCAACCCCATTCGACACTTGGTGCAATTTCGACCAATTTCACTTCCAAGCACAAAACGCGCCCAAACCAACCAATAATCACTAACACTAGTTACAATGGTCCTAATATGTCAATTAAACCCAAACACAAGTGTTAAACACTTATCATTCTCAAAATCACCCATAAACCCTAATTTTGACTCAATTCAAAATTAGTCATTCAAATACACTAAAATGGGTTCCAACACTTCCATAATCACCAAACCTAGTGATTAAACCCAATTCCAAGTCCTAAATCATGGCCAAGTCGATTTCCAGCCCAAAACCCACCAACAACAACAATAAACCCGATTACTAACATCAATAAACTCACTTCAAGAGTTTAAATGGGTTTCTCTACAAATCAAGTTCAAACCCTAACTTTGGATATCAAATCAAACATTGAAATTCGGAGTTAGAACTTACCACAACAACCAAAACGTAGCTAGGAACGAGGTGAACAACTTTAAAACCCGAGCTTTGGTGAGAATCCAACTCTTTCTTCTCCAAATGAAGCTTCCTCTCTCTACAACTCTTCTCTCTCTAGGGTTTGAAGATGAGAGTGATGAATGGATGTGAAAATGATCCAAAGTTGGATCCAAACCAACTGATAAAGCCCACAGATCCGGCCTCAAGTGAAAAGACCAAATTGCCCTTCATTAAACTCAAAATAGAAAAAGGCTGAAATATGTCGCTGGCAAGGTGCGCGGCGCGCACCCATAACTGTGCGCGGCGCGCACAACAGTCTGGGCAGATTCTGACCTTCGTTTAATTCCACAATACTTCCTGCATTCAACGTAGCATAATTACACTTCCGTACAATAAATATTAGAGTCTTACAACTCTCCCCCACTTAGAATCGATCACGTTCTCGTAATCCTCGTCACTTAACCAAACGGACCACGCTCCACGGTCCTTAAACGTAAGTCCCAAACCGACTTTCCTAGGCAATTCTTCCCAATGAATCGCTTTTAACAACCAAAATCGTCACACGCGATTTATCAAGTCACAATCCGTGCACTAAACCTTACTCAATCCCTCACATTTGGAAAACTCAGCAAATCTCGAACCGAGATATCAACCCTCTAGCGTACCATTACCAAGTACAATGCTAAAGTAACCACACATCAAAATAAAGTCAACCATCTAAACTGACGAAGACCGAATAGAAGCGAATCCTTACAGATAGCGCTCACCACTTAACATGCTTTGTAGTGCGCAATACGACCAATACGCAACTACCGTAACATCATAATCCAACGGATAAAACCGATTGCGCCCAACGACTATGGCAACGCAAATCTCAAGGTGTACAAAATCGACTATCGTCACACCCGTAACATCATGTGAGCGAAACACTGCTATCTCATCACTAATCATACAACATGGTCCTCACGACCCCACCATCGGTGTATGAAACAACCGATAGATCAAACATCACGAAGGCTGGCCGAAAACTACACGTGATCCACTTCCTAAATCTCAACACAGGAATGGTACTCCCATTCCCCATCGGTACTTGCATTTCCCGATAACGTTATACCATACCGATATAACACTACTCCCATGGTAAGTTAGTGGACCAAGCCGACGGCCATAACCCACCAATCACATACGCTCTTTTGGCCTCATACAACGAGTAGTGCAACATTGCGCACTGCTATACTATAGTGAACCCTAGCGGGATACACTAACCATCCATCTCGAACGAAGTATATACGCATACTTAAAATCATTCCACCCCGCTTGGAATTTCCGCACAAAAATCAAATGCACACGCGACCATCACCATCGCAATCGAGCAAGAACCACCTATAACGAACATAGGCACAAAACAATAATTCCCTAGAAGAGAATCTGATACGCACATCCCTTAACCGAGGGACTTCACCTCGATCGTCAAACACGTCCATTACCTCTCAACGAGGTTTACCACATTACCACCCCGGTGATAATTCAAATCCAAAATCATAAGTACAATTTAACCAAAATCGTACTCTACCACAATCGACCAAAACTAGGTCCCAACACAATTTTCGGATCTACTAAGAGCATCATTCGAAATCTCACACTAAAACCTTCTCGTGCGGGAGTGTAACTCCCCCACTTAAAGCTACGTTCCCTAATCGCCTCGCCGTGGTAACATCACCCGCGATAATTACCACTATCCGCCATACGTGACCAATTTCTCCATCGGTCATAACACTCGAATCCCCACGAATTCATTTCGCACACTAGAAATTGATGTCCACCATCACCCGTTGGCTTTACTTAAACAATGACACAAAACCAACACAACACGTACATTGTACAACAGTACAATGCTACCGAAAAGTAGACTTTACTAACAATTGGGTTTACACGACCCATCACCACATCTTGCTCCATCCTTGAGCACACGAAGGATTTTAACCTATCCTAAAACAATTCGGACAAAGAGTTCACCACAATTTACACAAACTTTACTCTCACAATCATCCAATTGCTATAGCTTGTCAAATTCTACCTAGTCACTCATGTACCTAAGGGTTTCACTTCGGTACCCTAAGTACAATGTAACCGCAACACCATCGGAGTCGAACACCATGCTAGTAGGTATAAAAGAGGCACCTAATGTCGCGTCATGTAGACTCCATTACCAACATACATCAAGATCCAAGACGCTCGATCTCAAGGGTTCCAACCACCCGACGAACCTCACGGTTCATCAACTTTAACACGAGAGCGAACACGCTCTAACGTCCGAACGCCAAAGCCCACACACCTGGCTTGGTAGAAACATTTTCCAATACTAAGGAATGCTTGGTTGCACCAAGTCTTTCGCCCTTCGCCCATAAATCAAAACGTCACCATAGGGTACTTCCATTAGGAACGTCGCCCATATCACAACACCATGCATTTAACCAACTCAAACTCAACGGCACATAATAAATAATCAAAAGGACATATTTATTAAAACGAAACGTACCTTAACGTCTCCTTGTCGCACCCATCCCCGCTAACATGGGACATTCTGACTTACGATGTCCTTCCTCTTGGAAAACGAAGCACACCATGCCATCGCCCTTTAGCACCGAACATTCCCAATACTTGTGACCCCTCACGCCACAATTGTAACACTTAGGCGCACTAGAGTCCGATATACCCGTCCGTGTACCACCCGTGCTCGTACTCGGACCCTTAGTCCTCTTACTTGGAGCACCATATGAATCAACCATTCTCTTACTTGAAAGCTCCCTAACCTTCGATCGCGAATAAGATTCGAAACACCTAGCCATGTTAAATAACTCCGCAAACGAGTTCACTTGGCCAACGCTAATTTTGCCCTGTAACTCATCATTCAAAGTCCAATAGAAATCTTCCATCAACATCCGATCATTACCAGTATACTCCGGGCAAAAACGAGCCTTCGACATAAAGGTCGTCTTTAGAGTATTCAAGTCCATCGATCCTTGTTGCAAATTCTGCAACTCATTTCGCATTTCCGACAAATCGGCTGAAGTCCGGAACTCCTCGAAGAATTCCTTCTTAAACTCGTCCCACGATAACGCCATAAACGGTTCACCACCGACAAGATCAATCTTACCATCCAACCAATCCTTCGCCCTACCCCGCAACAAACTAGTAGCGAGTCTTATCTTTTTCTCAGGAGGGCATTCAATAGTACGAAAACACCCTTCGACATCCGAGATCCAAGTTGTGCTTATCAAAGGATCCAGTTTTCCGTCGTACATCGGGGATTTAGTCCTCATGAAGCTCTTAAGACAATGCTCCATTTCACCACTACTCCGAGATTCGGAATACTTCCTATCCATTTCTTCTCGAAACGCCCTCATTTGCTCCGCAACGGCGGCCGCAACTTTAGCGTTAAACTCTAGATCGTTCGTCTCGATCCCGTTTCCCGTCGCCATTCTAAGGAATGCAAAAGCGATTAAAGTATAAAACAACACGCATAACACCGCCCCATCTTGCACAACACTCATCGTACATTGCTTGTTAGACATGATTTGCACCCGTAATAAGGTTTGCAAGTCCTTATTACGCACACACGTCGTCTCAACTCGTTAGTACAATGACCGCCTCGCTCGATGATATAACCAACACAACGACAATTCTACGCGATATAAACACACGCGAGAATTATTATCACAACACAATAATATATTAATAAAATCCGCATTACTAATATAAACGTTAGTCCACCTACAAACAAGGCACTAACTATAACCTATTCCGACTCGTACTCCTACAAGTCCCGCAACAAATTCAGCACACACAAAAGTCTAAGTCTAGGCACCTATCTCCAGTCACCTAAATCCCTTAGACCATGCTCTGATACCACTTGTAACAACCCAACCCGTTAACCAACCAAAAATGCAGCATAAAAAAAATTAAAACTGAGCTGACCAGATGAGGTGCGCGGCGCGCACCTACACCTGTGCGCGGCGCGCACAGGGCCTCGCAGCCCGCTGTCCACTTTTTTCAATTTTCGTAAAAAGATCTCTTGCTTCCCGACACTTTTAGACCAAACGCTTCTCACAACATTTTATATTAGTTAAAACTAACATGTTCCAATAATAAAATGAGTTTTACGAGACCGGGCCCACATCGGCCGTTTTACGACTTTCGTACAAAATACAAGTTTTCAACCACATGATTTTTAACACAAAAATAAAGACCGAGCATGGTGATTGGGGATATGCTATCCAATCCTAATCAATCCAAAAGCACGTCTTCTAAAGCAAACTACGCAAGTCCACTAGTTCCCACGCTTACCCGAGCCACCGTCTCCATGCAAATCTATAAAAATGTAAACAGCGAGAGGGTAAGCTAATGCTTAGTGAGTGAGAATATACTACATACATATATATGCATAAAATGGACACGCCACACAATAATAATCAAATAGCACATACCGGAGCATCCAAGCATAAAGGCAAGCTAATCTAAGCATACCGTACGACCGCTATACAACAAGCTAAAAATATCAACAACGTAAGTTCACCTACGATGATATGAACAACGCCATCAAGCTACACCCGGGGGTTAGCTACATCACAACAATACGACAAGCATCGATGTTCACAACATCCACTAGTATTCAAGATCTCAAGGCTAGCCCAACGAATGGTATCGTCAACATCGAACTTAATTCCCATCCGTCCTAATAAATGTGGTATCATCAACATCGAACTTAAACCCACATATGAGGTATCGTCAACATCTAACTTAAACCCTCATCGAATGAATTAATGTGGTATCGTCAACATCGAACTTAAACCCACATATGAGGTATCGTCAACATCGAACTTTAACCCTCATCGAATGTCACTACAATAGTGGTATGGCTTCGTCAACATCGAACTTTAAATCCATACATGAGGTATCGTCAACATCGAACTTTAACCCTCATCTAAACCATCAAACAATATACTCTAGGATATGGTATCGTCAACATCGAACTTTAACCCATACCCCAGAAATAAATAAATCATATACTTACATATATAATTATTCCACTCACAAGCCCATGTGATAACGTACACAGGAAGTGTGCACCTCGCCAAAGATGGTCAACCCAAACGCACAACCGTGCCAATTGGACATGTACACAAGTCCATCAATCCACCTATATGTGAAGTGAGCTCTATAGCCGAGGTTCACTTCACCCAACCCGCACCCATCCTACACATACATATGCACATAGGATATTAACACTCACCTTGTCGTCTTGATGAATGCTTCTGAATAATCCGCAACGCGCCGATGGAAAGTACCTATTCCATTATCATAATACAAACAACACAATTAGGTTGGTTTGACTTGGTGCAATTTCGACCAATTGCACTTCCAAGCACAAACCGCGCCCAAACCAACCAATAATCACTAACACTAGTTACAATGGTCCTAATATGTCAATTAAACCTAAACACAAGTGTTAAACACTTATCATTCTCAAAATCACCCATAAACACTAATTTTGACTCAATTCAAAATTAGTCATTCAAATACACTAAAATGGGTTCCAACACTTCCATAATCACCAAACCTAGTGATTAAACCCAATTCCAAGTCCTAAATCATGGCCAAGTCGATTTCCAGCCCAAAACCCACCAACAACAACAATAAACCCGATTACTAACATCAATAAACTCACTTCAAGAGTTTAAATGGGTTTCTCTACAAATCAAGTTCAAACCCTAACTTTGAATATCAAATCAAACATTGAAATTCGGAGTTAGAACTTACCACAACAACCAAAACGTAGCTAGGAACGAGGTGAACAACTTTAAAACCCGAGCTTTGGTGAGAATCCAACTCTTTCTTCTCCAAATGAAGCTTCCTCTCTCTAAAACTCTTCTCTCTCTAGGGTTTGAAGATGAGAGTGATGAATGGATGTGAAAATGATCCAAAGTTGGATCCAAACCAACTGATAAAGCCCACAGATCCGGCCTCAAGTGAAAAGACCAAATTGCCCTTCATTAAACTCAAAATAGAAAAAGGCTGAAATATGTGGCTGGCAAGGTGCGCGGCGCGCACCCATAACTGTGCGCGGCGCGCACAACAGTCTGGGCAGATTATGACCTTCGTTTAATTCCACAATACTTCCTGCATTCAACGTAGCATAATTACACTTCCGTACAATAAATATTAGAGTCTTACAGGTTCCATTATGAAGAAAACCGAAACTGATGCTTATAAAATTATTGATAACACTGCTTCCCACTCACATGAGTGGCACCAAGAAAAAGATATCGTTAGATCATCTAAAGCAGCTAGAGCCGATTCTAGCCATGACTTAGATTCCATTTCAGCAAAGATAGATGCTGTCGAGAGACGAATGGAAAAGATGACTAAAGATATACACTCAATACGAATTAGTTGTGAGCAGTGTGGAGGACCACATTTGACAAAAGATTGTCTTAGTATTGAACTAACAATGGAACAAAGAGAGAATATTTCATACATGAACCAAAGGCCTGGAAATAATTATCAGAATAATTATCAACCGCCAAGACCGATTTACAATCAAAATTAGAATTATAACCGAAATGTTCCATACAACAACCAACAAGGTCCTAGCAATCAACAAGTATCCAATAATACTTACAACCAGCAAAGACCTAATTTTCAAAACAAACCACCACAAATCGATGATAAAAAGCCGAATTTAGAAGATATGATGACGAAGCTAGTTGAAACTCAAACGCAGTTTTTCACATCTCAGAAACAAACTAATGAACAA
The DNA here is from genome assembly GCF_046630445.1 of Rutidosis leptorrhynchoides. Taxonomy (NCBI): domain Eukaryota; kingdom Viridiplantae; phylum Streptophyta; class Magnoliopsida; order Asterales; family Asteraceae; genus Rutidosis; species Rutidosis leptorrhynchoides. The sequence continues at coordinate 336,356,218 of NC_092343.1, read as the reverse complement.
AATGCTCAAGCATTTAGAAATCAACAAGCTTCTATTCAAAACTTGGAACAAGAAGTAAGTAACCTTGCAAGGTTAATAGGTGAAAGAAAACCGGGAAGTCTACCTAGTGATACAAATGCTAACCCCTGGAATGAAACAGCTAAAGCCATTACCACAAGAAGTGGTACAACACTTAAACCACCTGAAATACCTGTAATTTCTGATGAAGCTATTCCTACTCCACAAGAACCACAACCTGATCAAGATAAAGAAAAAGAACCGGTAACTGAAAAGGTTAATGAAGATAACACAGTTAAAGCAAAACCTTATGTTAAACCATACCAACCACCACTTCCTTACCCAAGTAAATTGAGAAAAGAAAGACTTGAAGCCGAGCAATCCAAATTCTTGGATATGTTTAAACAGATAAATGTAAATCTTCCTTTCATTGATGTGATTTCAGGAATGCCTATATATGCTAAATTTCTGAAAGATCTGATCACAAATAGAAAGAAAATGGAAGAACTCTCGGCTGTTACTATGAATGCTAATTGTTCAGCAGTGCTCTTGAATAAGATACCAGAAAAATTATCTGATCCAGGAAGTTTCACAATTCCATGTTTTCTGGGTAATCTTAGTTCAATAGAAGCATTGGCAGACTTAGGTGCTAGTATAAATTTAATGCCGTATTCACTATATGCTAAACTAGACCTTGGAGAATTGAAACCAACAAGAATAAGTATACAACTAGCCGATAGATCAATAAAATATCCTAGAGGGATAATGGAAAACATGCTAGTTAATGTTGGTACTTTAGTATTTCTAGTAGATTTTATTGTTCTGGACATGGAAGAAGATTCTTAAGTTCCTCTCATATTAGGAAGACCATTCTTAAACACGGCTAAAGCAATGATAGACGTGTTTGGTAAGAAACTGACCCTAAGTATAGAGGATGAGAGTGTTACCTTTTCAGTTGATAGAGCAATGCAACAACCGCAATCTGCAGATGATACATGTTATTATATTCAAACTATAGATTCACATGCAGAATTATTAGAAGAATTTCCAGAATTACAAGGAACAGGAGAATGTTCTTTAGGAGAAGGAACTGAACCAATTGATGAAACTGAAATGTTAGCTACACTAATAGCTAATGGATATGAACCAACAACAGAATAAATTCAAATGCTAAAAGAAGAAGACAGATATCGATATAAATCATCGATAGAAGAACCACCAACATTAGAGTTAAAGCCACTTCCAAACCATTTGGAATATGCTTATTTACATGGTGAATCTGAATTACCTGTAATAATATCGTCTTCTCTTACTGAAAATGAGAAATCACAACTCATTTCTGTGTTGAAAGCTCATAAACCAGCCATTGCATGGAAGATTCATGATATTAAAGGAATAAGTCCTTCGTATTGCACACATAAAATCCTTATGGAAGAAGGTCATAAAACCTATGTGCAACGACAACGAAGACTAAATCCTAATATGCAAGATGTTGTTAAAAAAGAAATTATTAAACTGCTTGATGCAGGTTTAATTTATCCAATTTCTAATAGTCCATGGGTAAGCCCAGTTCAATGCGTGCCTAAGAAGGGTGGCATGACTGTCATTACAAATGAGAAAAATGAGCTTATTCCTACTAGGACTGTAACAGGATGGCGTGTTTGTATTGATTATAGAAAATTAAATGACGCCACCAGAAAAGATCACTTTCCCTTACCTTTTATTGATCAAATGTTGGAAAGATTAGCCGAAAATAGTTACTATTGTTTTCTTGATGGTTTTTCTGGATATTTTCAAATTCCAATAGCACCCGAAGATCAAGATAAAACCACGTTCACGTGCCCTTATGGTACTTTTGCTATCAAACGCATGCCATTTGGACTTTGCAACGCCCCTGCAACCTTTCAAAGGTGCATGATGGCGATTTTTCACGACATGATAGAAGAATGCATGGAAGTTTTCATGGATGACTTTTCAGTCTTCGGTGATACATTTGAATCATGTTTAATTAATCTGGAACGAATGCTTATTAGAAGCGAACAATCAAATCTAGTACTTAATTGGGAGAAATGCCATTTCATGGTTAAAGAAGGCATCGTTCTTGGTCATAAAATTTCAAAGGAAGGAATTGAAGTGGATAGAGCTAAAGTAGATGTAATTGCTAAACTTCCACATCCCACCAATGTTAGAGGAGTTAGGAGTTTTCTAAGGCATGCCGGTTTTTACCGATGTTTCATAAAAGATTTTTCTAAAATTGTCACTCCTATGAATAAACTCCTAGAAAAGGATGCTCCATTCATCTTTTCAGATGAATGTATCAAATCTTTTAATATTCTTAAAGAAAAACTCACTAATGCGCCGATCATGATAACTCCAAATTGGAATCTACCGTTTGAACTTATGTGCGATGCAAGTGATTTTGCAATGGGAGCCGTTTTAGGACAAAGGATTGAAAAACGATTTCAACCTATATATTATGCTAGTAAGACGTTACAAGGAGCACAAACAAATTATACAACTACTGAAAAAGAACTCCTTGCTATTGTATTTGCTTTTGACAAATTTCGATCATATCTCGTTCTAGCAAAAACGGTGGTCTATACCGACCATTCTGCTCTTAGATACCTATTTTCGAAACAAGATGCTAAACCACTATCAATCTGATGGATCTTACTCTTACAAGAGTTCGATATTGAAATCCGAGATAAAAGAGGAGCAGAAAATCTCGCCGCTGATCATCTTTCTCGTCTTGAAAATTCCGAATTTGAAGTTCTAAATGAATCTGCCATACAAGACAACTTTCCTGATGAATATCTATTGAAGATAGATTATAATGAAATTCCATGGTTTGCAGACTATGCAAACTACTTAGTATGTGGATTCCTTGAAAAGGGATTATCGTACCAAAAACGAAAGAAATTCTTCAGTGATATAAAACACTATTTTTGGGAAGATCCACATTTGTTTAAAAGTTGTCCAGATGGAATAATACGCCGATGTGTATTTGGAGATGAAGCTAGTAAAATTTTAAACCATTGTCACACAGGACCAACAGGAGGGCATTATGGGCCTCAACTCACAGCAAGAAAAGTTTATGATGCTGGATTCTATTGGCCTACAATTTACAAAGACGCACACCTTCTTTGCAAATCCTGTGATGCATGTCAAAGGGCCAAAAAAATAAGTCAACGTGATGAAATGCCACAAAATGTCATTCAAGTATGTGAAGTATTTGACATTTGGGGTATTGACTTTATGGGTCCATTTCCAAAATCTTAATAATCTCTATATTCTCGTAGCCATTGATTATGTATCTAAATGGGCGGAAGCACAAGCTCTCCCAACTAACGATGCACGAGTTGTAGTTAACTTTTTAAAATGTCTTTTTGCAAGGTTTGGAACATCGAAAGCTTTAATAAGTGATCGGGGAACTCATTTTTGTAATAATCAACTTGAGAAAGTTCTTAAAAGATATGGAGTAACTCATAAAATCTCCACCGCATATCATCCACAAATAAGTGGACAAGTTGAAAATACCAACCGAGCTTTAAAACGTATTCTAGAGAAAACCGTAGGATCAAATCCGAAGGAATGGTCCATTAAATTGGAGGATGCACTCTGGGCTTTTAGAACAGCCTACAAAACTCCAATTGGAACCACACCTTTTAAACTCGTTTATGGAAAAGCATGTCATCTTCCAGTAGAAATTGAACACAAAGCATTTTGGGCTTTGAAGACATGTAATCTTGATTTACATGAAGATGGACGACTACGGTTAAATCAATTAAACGAATTAGAAGAATTAAGACATGAAGTATACGAAAATTCGTTAATCTAAAAGGAAAAACGAAGAAATGGCATGATAAAAGAATCAGAAGTTCAAAAGAATTTAAAGAAGGAGACAGAGTTCTTCTTTTCAATTCACGATTCAAGCTATTTCCTGGAAAATTGAAATCAAGATGGTCTGGACCATTCATAGTCAAAAGAGTTTTCCCATACGGAACAGTAGAATTATTAAATTCAAATGGGATTGAATTTAAAGATAATGGTCACAGAGTTAAACATTACATAGATAGTCTGATGGAAGTTGACAACGAAGTTAATCACAATTTCGATACCACAGCTAACTAAGTGTGAGGAGAATCAAGTCTTTAAAGGATAATATGTATTTCTGTTAGAGTTAGATTTTCTGTTTTCGTGTAGTTCTCAAAAATGGAACCCGAATGGTCTTTCCCTAGCAGACTCTAAAGAACTAGTCTTCTCCCCCCATTCTGAATTTTTATTTTTTTAGGTTTTTACGAAATGAAGACTTTCTGTGAACTAAACCATGGTCTAATGCTACACGCTTTGATTACTAAACGTAATAATGACACACTACTGAGTGAACTGGTATCAGTAATCAGAGAAAAATTGGACGGAGTAAGAAAAGAATCTAGATGCGAAGATAATAAGTTACAATTTGGTAAAGGAAAATCAAAATCCGTAGTGAAAAGAAGAGCACGAAACCTTGAAAGATGTCACAAATGCGGAAAATGGTCACACGAAGGTAAATGTTCAAATAATCAAACCTATTCAAATACCGAATTTGTTACTTTATGCAGAGACGGACCTTTTATATGTTTAGAAGAAAAAACATTAAATGCTCGAGGTTACGCCTATGTAGCCATGGAAAATCAATTAGTCCGACTATCTTATGAGTGGGCTAGAGCATATCACTAAGAATACTATCTCACAGATAAGTCTGTACAGTTTTCATTTTTATTTTTATTATTTTTAACCTTTTGATAATAAACGCTAATTTGTTCGCTATAAAGTATTAAATTGGTATTCAATAAAATTAGGTCTTGCGACCGAAATTATTGATATCATACAAAAATTTATTACATCACTGCGAAATTTAACGTTTATTCTTAAGGTACAAATATCTTTAATCAATCAACCCAAAATATTACAAAAATTCGTCATGAGTTAAATTAGGTCATGGAACCGAAATTACTTTACCGAAAAGAGGGGCGTATATTTTTGATAATATTTGATTGATTAAAGTGGGATAAAAGCCAAAAAGATTTTTAATTTTATTTTTACCATGTTTTTAAAATTAATATATAAATCTTAAATAATATTGTAAACTTGTTAAAATTAAATCAATATATTTAAAATTGTAAATATTTGAAAAATTAATATAAATTTGTATGTATAAAAACAAAAATATAATTTAAGTTTGGTGTAAATTTTTAAAATATGAATTTTTAATTTAAGTTTGGTGTGAATTTAAAAACAAAAATTTACTTTATTTTGCTAAGTTAAAAATATGATTTCTAAAAATTCATCGTGAGTTGAAGACTAGGTCTTTGAACCGAAATTGCTTTACCCGAGGGAGGGACGAGAACTTTTATTATCATTATTTTTAATGTTATTGAATTAAAGTATGCCAAAAACATTAAAAAAATCCAAAAATATTTGCTTTTAAAACCGCGCTTTAAATTGACAAATTTTAAAATTTTGTCGAGGGACGGACTAGGACATCGTTTCGAAACGACCTCATCCTAAATAACAAGGGAAACGAAATTTTAAAATTAATTAATTAATAGTTTTATAAGTTAAGGTTTTTATAAAAAAAAATACAAACACCACGACTCGCGGAGTTTGTAATGGGTAAACACCGCAAGTCGCGGAGAATCAAAATTCCATAAAAAAAATATAACTGAACGAACAGATCAGTCCCCAACACACACAACTCAATTTACTGCGAAAAAACTCGAAAAAACACTCCCAAAATCGAAATTTTTCACCAAAAATCATCACATTTTTTACTAAAATCATGTTGAGAAGAATGCTATCAAGGAATTACTCAAGGAAAATGGTAAATTTCTACACCTAAACACCATTTAATCCGAAAATTAGTGTTCTTGAACAATTTCATACCCAATTCGATTTTGATGCTTTTTAGTGTAATTATACTTAAATTGTTTGTGTATTATGCTTGTATAACCTAGAGTGATGCTATTTAACATGATTAGAAGCCTTAAACTTCAAATTTAGAGTAATCTAGGGTTTGTGTTCTTGAGCAATTTGGGGCTTTTTGATATAAACAGGTTATGGCCAATTTTTGTCATGAATTATTGCTAAATTAAGTAGTGTAACATGTTTAGGTAGTTAAATGATCCAAACTTTGAGCCTAAACATGATTTTTGAGAATTAAAGTGGACTTTTTCAAGTCTAAAATTCATGAACTTGATTTTTAAGAGATAATGCCATTTGAAACTTGTTTAATTGCTAATAATGATTATTTTGACATGTTATTTGAGTTGAATGCTTATGAACTTGGCGAACATTTTCGTATATGCTTATTTGAAAAAGTGTAGATTTGATAAAAATATGAAAATGGGCATAAGTTTGATATAAATTGAACATGTCATTGTAATTATTTTGATTGATGATTTTGCTGACACTAATGCATATTTGGATGCACAAAAATTGTGTTTAGTGTGTTTTGCAGACTGAAAGGGGTGAATCTTCATCCCAAGCTCGCATTGCTCCTCCTGAGAATGCGGAACAACAGGATGTTGATAACTATTACAAACAAGATATACCTCATCCAGTTATGACATTTTCAGATATGCACGTGGAAGATTTGCACCCGAACTTGAGATTAGACAGACATTGGATAGATTATCCAAAATACCAAAGGGGCTTGCACACTCTTCATTCTAAAGCTGTTGAAGTACCTAGGGTAATAGAATGGGAATCGTTAGAAGCCGTAGAATTGGCCAAGCCAATTAGAGAATTACTTACACAGAGGTATGGTAATTCTACTTTTAACGATTGGGTACGATTATTCAACATGCGTAGACCTGTATATAAAGTATGGTGTGAAGAATTATTGTGTAGTATAGAAATAAATGATTGGGTAGCTACTTTAACCGATAGAACTTTTATTAGATTTTTGTTAGGAGGTTCGATGCGTAGCATGTCTCTACTAGACATGGCTCAGGCCTTACGTATATATACGCCTGAGGAGCTAGCATCTGCCGATTGTCGAGGGTTGATATTAAATGGTAGGAAGATTGATGAAAATTTTGATACGCATGGTGTATGGAGTCAAATGACTAGCCATCACCGATTTAAAGGGGGAAATTACTCTTATCTTGATATTGATAGAGCTGAATTAAGAGTAATTCACAGGTTTCTAGCGAACTCGATTACACAGCGAGGTAAAAATAAGGAAAAGGTAAATGAGCAAGATTTATTTTACCACATGTGTATTCGAGACCCACAAAGCGCTGTAAGTATACCTTATTGTGTGGGTTATTATTTATCAGCTATGGTTAGGGGAAAGAGACCGCACAGTATAATAGGAAGTGGTATATTTATTACATTAATTGCTGAGTATCTCAATGTGGATATAAGTTGGGGGATTATTAATCGAAGAACCAGAACCCCACGATACAATTGGTTTAAATGTATATCATAGTGCTAAGGTTTTGAAGAGGCGAAAAAACGCTGCAGTAAGATATAATGGAAGACATCCACAGGTTGAGAGAAATCAACAGCCAGGTAATGTGGGAGGGGAAAATGAAATGACAGAAATGCAAAGGTTTATAACTTCACAAGAATATGAAAATGCTAGACATCGAGCATTTGAAGATTGGCAAGTTCATCAAAACCACATCATAGCTCATTGCCAACATATAGGTAGAAACTATATTCCTACTCCAAAGCCCGTATTTCCTCCCTGGTCTATAGAGATCCAACCACCGTATCCTACTTATAACCCAGCTGAAGCATTCTATAACACATACAGTTATGCATGGAACCCCTACTGGTATCAGTAACAACCCTAGTTTATTTAGTTTTATTTATTTTATTTTTGTAATGTTACTACATTTAACACTTATGTTGATATTGTAATAGTTTTTATAATTTTCTAACTTTTATTATTAGATTTTAATAATTTTTGAATGTGGGGTAATATACCAAACTTCAAAAATATGTATATATGTTTGCAGTTTATCTTATGTACACAACAGGGTAAAACAACGCATTTTCAAAGACTGGCATTAAGTTCAGCAAAAGCTAGTACTTTAGACGACAAAACGAAAAACAAATGTGATGTAACAATAAGACGGAATGAACAAATGATGTGCACCATTTATCATTCAGCAAACAAACGCCAATATGTTTGGAAACTTTGGTAAAATTTAATCATTTCTACGCTAATCACCCTCAATAATTTAAATTGTTCCTGATTTCTTGCAAATGAGGGCATTGCAAGATCTTAAGTGTGGGAAGGGGTTAAATTCTTTCGGATTTTTAAAATTTTTTTAACTTAAACACTTGGTTACCATTAAAAATACTAGTAACACAGTAGTTGTATTAGAATCTAGTGCTCTCTGATAACAAAGAACAGCCCTAGTCTTATATACTGACTACCCACTTCTAGTAAAAATTATTAAAATTTTTAATTAAATGAACTCAAAATCATGTTTATACATATTTATGAACGATAAAACTAGGTGTTAACACCGAAATTGTTGTTACCTTGGAAAGGACATAAATTGAGAAACAAACCAAAATGTTAAAATTCATTTAAAATGGAATAAAGGACAATAAAAAGGAAAATAAAAGCCAAGTGTGGGAAATATTTACCAAGTTATTCAAATTATATATCACATATTTTTGTACAAATAATTGAAGATACTTTTGTTTTGAACGAAAATAATCAGTTTTACCCGGTTTATTGTAATACTTTTGAAAGAAAAAATGGATCTACACGATGAATCAATTCCATCATTAAAAGGAAGTAAAGTCTTCCAAAAAAGAAACGCGCTTCTTGATTTAGGTCATGAAGTTGTTGTCCAGACCAACTGTAGGTTGACGAAAAACCTAGAAAATTCATCTCTAAAATCAGCAGGAAATCCAAGGACCTCATCATCAAACAGGGTCGCCAAGTGGTCAGATTTATCCTAACCATGAGAAGGATTTATCTCGTACAATGGGGGGCACCATGCAAATTAGCTTGATAAGACTAATGAATTAGATCCCCAGAAAAGATAATCTCCTTAAAGATCAAAAATCAGCTTTTAAGACTGATATTACTCTATCTTAGAGATTGACCTTAAAGATTGAGAATTACAAACTCATGGAATTCGATGATATCTAAACTCGAGCTTGAACGAGAAAATATTTTGATCAAAATTACAAACCGATTTGTTTTCTGAAAACCCATTTTCAATGCGTTCATTACCATTGAACGTAAAATCCTAGGAATTCAACTGGAATTCATTAGGTCACCTGAACCAAATCGGGTGTCAACCGTAAGAACGGTGGTTGCATAGCATGGTCAAAGACAGGACCTTGTGCCAGACCGAAAAATTATAAGGGTGAGCTTTACTATTGCTCCTACCAAGGATAGTAATTGCATCCGATACGTTATAGACCATAATTAAAAGCATGTCAGGGGACATTACCTTAACAGTTGCTTGTTCAACGCTTTCCTTTACAACCGGACGGTAGTTTATCGAAAGGTAATATACGGAGCAAGTATACTGGACGTGTTGCTTTCCCAATACAAGGTTAGCAAGTGGGTGACACAAAACCGCAAGTTTTGAGCTAAAATTTTCAAATCTGAAACCCACCAAACCCACAAAAAGAATTTGAAAACACCGGTGAAGGGTTATTCCAGAAAACTTATCTAGGGTAAAAGCTAGATTTAATTTTCAAAAAGATCAAATGTTTTCATAAAGATCCAATTTCCTAAAGGATCTAAATTTTTATAGTCATGTGAGACTGTAAACCACATCGTTACTACCATTGTTTATACCGCCGTATAGAAATCACTGATGTACAAAGTGTGAAGAATAAAGAAGTGATTCTAGTATTTCAAGACTATATTGCTTGAGGACAAGCAACGCTCAAGTGTGGGAATATTTGATAATGCTAAAAACGAACATATATTTCATAGCATTATTCCTCAAGAAAGACAAGCTTTTAGTTGCAATTGTTCTATTTACAAGTGATATTCGTTTAAATAATAAAAGGTGAAGATAAAAGACAGAGTCGACGAATTGAAGACGCAAACGACCAAAAAGCTCAAAAGTACAAAATACAATCAAAGAGGTTCCAATTATTGATAAGAAACGTCTCGAAATTACAAGAGTACAAGATTCAAAACGCAAAGTACAAGATATTAAATTGTACGCAAGGACGTTCGAAAATCCGGAAGCGGGACCAGAGTCAACTCTCAACGCTCGACGCAACGGACTAAAAATTACAAGTTAACTATGTATATAAATATAATATAATATATAATTAATTATATAAATTATATATATATTATATTTATATATTAAAACCGTCGGCAAGAAATGTTCCAAAATGAGATGAGCTGTAGAAACAAACTCCGCGAGTTGCGGAGTTTGAAGGCCAAAAAGGCAGCGACTCGCGGAGCCTCCCTGGACAAAAATGCCTATAAAAGCCAGCGCAATTCGACGTTTTATATATCCTAAATTCTATCTATCTCTCTATATGTAAACGTATATATGTATATATATATATATATATATATATATATATATATATATTTATATATTTATATTTTAATTTTAATTTTAATTTTAATTTTAATTCTAATAATAAGGGTATGTTAGCGAATGTTGTAAGGGTGTAAGTCTAAATTCTGTCCGTGTAACGCTACGCTATTTTTAATCATTGTAAGTTATGTTCAACCTTTTTAATTTAATGTCTCGTAGCTAAATTATTATTATGCTTATTTAAAACGAAGTAATCATGATGTTGGGCTAATTACTAAAATTGGGTAATTGGGCTTTGTACCATAATTGGGGTTTGGACAAAAGAACGACACTTGTGGAAATTAGACTATGGGCTATTAATGGGCTTTATATTTGTTTAACTAAATGATAGTTTGTTAATTTTAATATAAAGATTTACAATTGGACGTACCTATAAATAACCATATACACTCGATCGGACACGATGGACAGGGTATTTATATGTACGAATAATCGTTCATTTAACCGGACACGGGAATGGATTAATAGCCACTAGAATTATTAAAACAGGGGTGAAATTATGTACAAGGACACTTGGCATAATTGATAACAAAGTATTAAAACCTTGGGTTACACGCAGTCGATATCCTGGTGTAATTATTAAACAAAGTATTAAAACCTTGTTACAGTTTAAGTCCCCAATTAATTGGAATATTTGACTTCGGATATAAGGATAATTTGACGAGGATACTCGCACTTTATATTTATGACTGATGGACTGTTATGGACAAAAACCAGACGGACATATTAAATAATCCAGGACAAAGGACAATTAACACATGGGCATAAAACTAAAATCAACACGTCAAACATCATGATTACGGAAGTTTAAATAAGCATAATTCCTTTATTTCATATTTAATTTCCTTTATTTTATATTTAATTGCACTTTTAATTATCGTACTTTTATTTATTGTCATTATATTTAATTGCACTTTTAATTAACGTACTTTTTATTTATCACAATTTTATTTCATCGCACTTTTATTTATCGCAATTTCATTATCATTATTTACTTTACGTTTTAAATTAAGTCTTGTATTTATTATTTTACATTAGGTTTTAACTGCGACTAAAGTTTTTAAAATCGACAAACCGGTCATTAAACGGTAAAAATCCCCCTTTATAATAATAAAATTACTTATTTATATATTTGTATTTTTATAAATTAAAACTAATATAGCGTTAAGCTTTGTTTAAAAGATTCCCTGTGGAACGAACCGGACTTACTAAAAACTACACTACTGTACGATTAGGTACACTGCCTATAAGTGTTGTAGCAAGGTTTAAGTATATCCATTCTATAAATAAATAAATATCTTGTGTAAAATTGTTTCGTATTTAATAGTATTTCCTTGTAAAATTTAATAGTATTTTATACCCCTTAGCTTTAACATCAATAATCATTCATATGGTGAACACCTGGTAACCGACATTAACTAGATACATATAAGAATATCCCCTATCATTCCGGGATCCTCCTTCGAACATGATATAAATTTCGAAGTATTAAAGCATCCGGTACTTTGGATGGGGTTTGTTAGGCCTAATAGATCTATCTTTAGGATTCGCGTCAATTAGGGTGTCTGTTCCCTAATTCTTAGATTACCAGACTTTAATAAAAAGGGGCATATTCGATTTAGATAATTCAACCATAGAATGTAGTTTCAATTACTTGTGTCTATTTCGTCAAACATTTATAAAAGCGCATGTATTCTCAGTCCCAAAAATATAAAGGGTAAAAAGGCAAATGAAACTCACCATACTGTATTTCGTAGTAAAAATACATATAACGTCATTGAACAAGTGCAAGGTTGGCCTCGGATTCACGAACCTAAATTAATTATATATATTTATGTGTTGGTCAATATTTGTCTAACAAATTAGGTCAAGTCATAGTGTACCACAATCCTAATGCTCGAGACTAATATGCAAAAGTCAACAAAAGTAAATTTGACTCAAAATAATTTCCAAAAATCTATACATGATTAATATATAGTTTAAATATCGTCATTTTATATTTTTAAATATTTTTAAAAGATTTATTAGAGTAAATAATATAATTTATTTATTAATAAATAAAAATTTTATATTAAATTTATATAATAAAATATACTTTTATATATATTAAGTAATAAAATTTATAGGGTTCATTTAATATCATAAAGATAATATGATAGGTATTATTAAAGTAAGTTATTACACGTAGTAAAATATGTTTGTATCACATATTTATTTAATAAAATAATATCTATAATGATAGTAAGTAAAAGTTGTATTATTTTGTAATAATAATTATTATTATAAAAATATCAATATTTATAATTACTAAGATGACATTATGATAAAACGATAATTTTAATTATGATAACTTTAATATTTACGATAATTTTTAATATTATCTTTAAAATAATAATAATAATGTTATTTTATAGTAACAATGACATTTCTATTAAAATGATAATTTAATGATAGTTTTAATACTAACGATACTTTTAATAATAATAGTAATGATAAAAATAATAAGAACGATAATTTTATCTAAATCAATATCTTATAATATTTTAATTTCATCATGATACTCTTACCCATTATTTCCTATTCATTTCGTTTAATAGCTTTTAATCGTCTTTTATATCGTGTTCATAATAATGATAATAATAGTAATCAAAATAATTAGGTGTTACAAATATTTGTTTTAATTACACTAATATTAATAATGATAGTTACTATAACATTATTAACGATAATACTAATAATTATCTTAATGATAATATAGTAATAATAATAATAACAATAACAATAACCATTTTTAAATAATGATATATATATATTAATAATGATAGTAATAATAATAATAATACCAATAATAATAATAATAATAATAATAATAATATTAATAATGATAATAATAATAATAATACCAATAATAATAATAATAATAATAATTGGATAATAATAATAATACTATTATAACTTTAACGATAATAACGATAGTAATAATAAAAAAAATAACAATTTTTAATGATAAATCCCTTTTATTGATAAATATAATAATAATGATAATAATAAGATAAAACTAGAACGACGATAAAAACGAAGATAATAATAATCATTTTTAATAAAAATATTGAAAATTTAATTGATTATAACTTCTAATCCGTTCATCGAAACCATTCGATATCTAAAGGAAAAGTTCTTAATTTTTCGCTAGCTTTCCAAGGACATGCATATCTTATACCTTATCTCAACCGCAAGTATAACTAATTCAAGATTCAACCTAACCTATCTAAGGGCAATATCAAAAGTACAAGCATGCATAATCCTAAATACTCGAGCACTAGTTAGGGATACACTATTAGTATGTAAAAGTTAAATTATGAGTACTCACGTATCAATATTGAGATTCAATATTGCAGGAAAGGTACGTAGACGCAACGAAAATGATAAACACTATATTGACCTCACGAGCATACCCATGAACCATACTCAATCACCTCCATAGTTATAACCCATAATTTCCTTAATCTTATCCCACTCGAAAAACAATTTCGAAATCACTCGAACAGCACTCCGTCGTAATATTTTATGTATACTAATAATATCTTGAAATAATACGGAGTAAATATATATATGTAAATCGATTGAGAGAGTTTAGAGAAAAATATTTTCAAGTTTCTATGAAATAATGAAACCTATTGAATTTTATTTATAATAGATTTTTGAATTATTAAAGTGAATTATTAAAGTATGAATTATTAAAGTGAATTATTAAAGTATGAATTATTAAAGTGAATTATTAAAGTATGAATTATTAAAGTGAATTATTAAAGTATGAATTATTAAAGTGAATTATTTAAGTTAAAGTAAAGTAAAAATGAAGTAAAGGTAAAAGTTTAAGTATAGTAAAAGTATAAAACTATGTACGTATAATACGCGCATAAATATATATAATATTAATTTAAATTGTTATATATATTTAATAAAATAAAATTTAAATATCGTTATCTTTATCAAACTAGTTAAGTAATGAGTTGTCAAAAGTGGTTCTAGATATTTTTAAAAGTAATATACGTTTTAATAATAAAGTTCTTTTTAAACTGAAAATGTTTTTGTACGTTTGAGACTAAATAGATCAATCGAGTCTTTATGAGATTCAATCTTCCACTATCCTTTGTCTAGTTCTCAATGATTGACAATTTGTTCTTATTTATAAATCACTTTACCATTTTTCAAATATTGTTAAAATTGAAAGATTTCTCAAATCAACGTGGGCCTTTCAACAGAGACTTGTAATAATAATTCAATATATCTGATAATTCAATCATTTGATCTTATCTTCTAATTCCATTGATAAACATTTTGAACCAGATATAATCATATAAAGTATTTAATCTAATATTTTGTTTACGTTTCAAGTTATAATATATATATACATATACATATATAATCATATTCGTTTAATGGTTCGTGAATCGTTGGAACTTGGTCGAGGTTGAATGAATGTATGAACATAGTTTAAAATTCTTGAAATTTAACTTAACAAATATTGCTTATCGTGTCGGAAACATATAAAGATTAAAGTTTAAATTTGGTTGGAAATTTTCGGGTTGTCACAGTACCTACCCGTTAAAGAAATTTCGTCCTGAAATTTGAGTGGAAAGGTTGTGAATGATAATAAGTATGTTTTCATGATGCATACGGGCTGAAAATTAGAGTTTTATCATCAGTGAATAATTTGGATAAACAATCCATTTATATGAAGAGTACGAATGAAGCTAACATAGAAGAGTGAAATGAGTAAGTGTAGATTCATCTTATCATTTGACGTATATATGATTGATTTCCAGATTTCAAGGGATTTGAAGAAAATCTTCTTAATAAGATTGGACTCTCTGGTAATCAAGGGAATTAGGATCCGCTTTAAATGCGATCGTCCATTTTAATTGTTCTGTCATAGATTTTCTTATAAATTCACCTCCTTCGTTTCCTTACAACTCACACCTTCTGTTGATGCATTTTATGCAAGTCCCTAGACATCTACTCACGTCCATTGCAGGTACAACAGTTTACAGGCCTTCACATCTTGTAATGAGAATTGCCATACGAATCATTGGGAATTAGCAATCAGTATTTTGAAATCTCGCAGCATGTCTACGCCAACAGTTATATGTGTATATATAACGTCTATCTTCTGGACTTAATTTGAATGTGAAGTTTCTGAAAAACACTCCGAACTATGAATTGGTTCTCCGAAAATGGAAAAAATACCGATGAAGCAGCAAAAACTATAAACGACTTTAAACGGTAAAAGCTGGATGATAATGATGAAGTGTGCTGGCAAAGCGCAGAAAAAGAGAAGTTTTGGAACTGGAAAACGGATTGAGCAAAGTAGGAAGGAGGCTGTGGACAAATTACAAAGACTGAACCTGACTTCAAAGGATCCAAATGATTCAGTACCTGCTGAAGTCATTAACGAATACCTTGCTCCCGACTCTAAACCCCTGCGGACAATATTCTTCATCATCCTCTAATATTAGAAATTCTAAAATATCATCATATCTTTCATTATAAATATCCTCCATATTTTTGAAGATATTTTCTTAATTTTTCTTATTTGAAATCATTTACCTCTTCGCGCTATCTGTATTACATCATAAAAGAAACTATTTTAGTTTCTAAATTCTGAAACATTCAAGTTTAAAATAGGAATATTTTGAAGTAGTGTTGGGAACTGAAGCATGAATTAGTATAATATAATGACACTTGATCAACGTGATTATATTACAGTAAGTCATGCTGAGTTTCTAAATGGAACGTGATGATTCACAGATCATAACATCATCATGTGCCATGTTATACGACTCTTGTATTCTATTTAACCTCTAAAATATCAAGAAAATATTTCTTGATGATTAGGCCTTTTCCAAGGTATTCTAGTAATTTGACAAGTCAAGATCGTGCCATCACAATTTCCTTCCTAGAACATTAACAATGTTCATTCCGAAATTCATATCTGTGAATTCTGGACCATTACAAGCGGTGCTTAATCGCAAGAAGAAGAAACGAAAGGACAAAACTCCGAAATAGAAATTGGGGTATAAATTGCAGCAAATAAAAGAGAGCATTAATTGTGAATGATAATGATTATAGAAGACAGAAGCAGAGACTTTGAAATATAAGGGAACATATAAAGCCCAACGATAAACCAGAAATTATAAACCATATATATCGATGCATATAGCAATATAAAGACACGGGAGAACTAGAAACACTATAAACCCAAGAGTATAGTAGAAGTAAATAGATTCTTCCGGCGGTAGATGAAAAAGAAGAATGACCGATATGAAAGTTAGAAGTATATCGAGAATCAGAACTGGATGGAGCATATTGATGAATACTTTAAAATATGAGTTGAGGGGGAAAGAATAGAAGGTGATGAAACATGACTAGGAACTTAGAAATCAACAGATATAACTCACACAATGGCGAAATAAGTGAATCAAACCCTCTAGTGAATAGGTTAAGTTTTTTTTTGATTAATTTAGTCAAACCACAACTAAATCAAGTGTGATTAGATCAACACCTAGAGCTATTATTCACCACCTGGGTGATTTGGACTGAGAGAGAATCGGAGGAGCTCACTAGATTTGAGTGTGTGTAACAAATGAGAGGCTTAACCTAAAATGAAGAACATAAGACTTTATATACCCCTGCTGTTGACTCACCCATACGATTCATTCATCACACGTATGAGTTGGCTTCATCAGCCGTACGGGTGATCACTCACTCGTGTCTTCCCATTTAGGTTGTAATTGTGACTTAGCTCAGCATCAACCGTGCGTATGAGCCTGTCAGCCGTACTAGTGTGGCTTCACTCGTACGTCTGACTAAGTCTAACATAGTCAAACATCTAAATCTCGTTCCTGCAGTTCCTGTAACCACATACAAACACGGATAGGATAATAACAAGCAATCATGGTGGCCTGTAAACTGTTGTACCTGCAATGGACGTGGGTAGATGTCTAGGGACTTGCATAAAATACATCAACAGAAGGTGTGAGTTGTAAGGAAATGAAGGAGATGAATTTATAAGAAAATCTATGACAGAACAATTAAAATGGACGATCGCATTTAAAGCGGATCCTAATTCCCTTGATTACAGGAGAGTCAAATCTTATTAAGAAGATTTTCTTCAAATCCCTTGAAATCTGGGAATCAATCATATCTACGTCAAATGATAAGATGAATCTACACTTACTCATTTCACTCTTCTACGTTAGCTTCATTCGTACTCTTCATATAAATGGATTGTTTATCCAAATTATTCGCTGATGATAAAACTCTAATTTTCAGCCCGTATGCATCATGAAAACATACTTATTATCATTCACGACCTTTCCACTCAAATTTCGGGACAAAATTTCTTTCACGGGTAGGTACTATGACAACCCGGAAATTTCTAACCAAATTTAAACTTTAATCTTTATATGTTTCCGACACGATAAGCAATATTTGTTAAGTTAAATTTCAAAAATTTTAAACTATGTTCATACATTCATTCAACCTCAACCAAGTTCCAACGATTCACGAACCATTAAACGAATATGATTATATATGTATATGTGTATATATATTATAACTTGAAACGTAAACAAAATATTAGATTAATTACTTAATATGATTGTATCTATTTCAAAATGTTTATCAATGGAATTAGAAGATAAGATCAAATGATTGAATTATCATATATATTGAATTATTATTACAAGTCTCTGTTGAAAGGCCCACGTTGATTTGAGAAATCTTTCCATTTTAACAATATTCGGAAAATGGTAAAGTGATTTTTAAATAAGAACAAATTGTCAATCATTGAGAACTAGACAAAGGATAGTGGAAGATTGAATCTCATAAAGACTCGATTGATCTATTTAGTTTCAAACGTACAAAAACGTTTTCAGTTTAAAAAGAACTTTATTATTAAAACGTATATAACTTTTATAAATATCTAGAACCACTTTTGACAACTCATTACTTAACTAGTATGATAAAGATAACGATATTTATATTTTATTTTATTAAATATATATAACGATTTAAATTAATATTATATATATTTATACGCGTATTATACGTACATAGTTTTATACTTTTACTATACTTAAACTTTACCTTTACTTTATTTTTACTTTACTTTAACTTTAATAATTCACTTTAATAATTCATACTTTAATAATTCACTTTAATAATTCATACTTTAATAATTCACTTTAATAATTCAAAAATCTATTATAAATAGAATTCAATAGGTTTAAT
Source organism: Rutidosis leptorrhynchoides (assembly GCF_046630445.1). NCBI lineage: Eukaryota > Viridiplantae > Streptophyta > Magnoliopsida > Asterales > Asteraceae > Rutidosis > Rutidosis leptorrhynchoides. The sequence continues at coordinate 336,337,334 of NC_092343.1, read as the reverse complement.
TATTTCATAGAAACTTGAAAATATTTTTCTCTAAACTCTCTCAATCTATTTACATATATATATTTACTCCGTATTATTTCAAGATATTATTAGTATACATAAAATATTACGACGGAGTGCTGTCCGAGTGATTTCGAAATTGTTTTTCGAGTGGAATAGGATTAAGGAAATTATGGGTTATGGCTATGGAGGTGATTGAGTATGGTTCATGGGTATGCTCGTGAGGTCAATATAGTGTTTATCATTTCCGTTGCGTCTACGTACCTTTCCTGCAATATTGAATCTCAATATTGATACGTGAGTACTCATAATTTAACTTTTACATAATAATAGTGTATCCCTGACTAGTGCTCGAGTATTTAGGATTATGCATGCTTGTACTTTTGATATTGCCCTTAGACAGGTTAGGTTGAATCTTGAATTAGTTACACTTGCGGTTGAGATAAGGTATAAGATATGCAAGTCCTTGAAAAGCTAGTGAAAAATTAAGAACTTTTCCTTTAGATTTCGAATGGTTTCGATAAACGGATTAGAAGTTATAATCAATTAAATTTTTGATATTTTTATTAAAAATGATTATTATTATCGTCGTTTTTATCGTCGTTCTAGTTTTATCTTATTATTATCATTATTATTATCTTTATCAATAAAAGGGATTTATCATTAAAAATTGTTATTTTTTTATTATTACTATCGCTATTATCGTTAAAGTTATAATTAGTATTATTATTATTATCCAATTATTATTATTATTATTATTATTATTATTATTATTATTATTATTATTACTATTATTATTGGTATTATTATTATTATTATCATTATTAATATATATATATCATTATTTAAAAATGGTTATTGTTATTGTTATTATTATTATTACTATATTATCATTAAGATAATTATTAGTATTATCGTTAATAATGTTATAGTAACTATCATTATTAATATTAGTGTAATTAAAACAAATATTTGTAACACCTAATTATTTTGATTACTATTATTATCATTATTATGAACACGATATAAAAGACGATTAAAAGCTATTAAACGAAACGATTAGGAAATAATGGGTAAGAGTATCATGATGAAATTAAAATATTATAAGATATTGATTTAGATAAAATTATCGTTCTTATTATTTTTATCATTACTATTATTATTATTATTAAAAGTATCGTTAGTATTAAAACTATCATTTTAACAAAAATTATCATTTTAATAGAAATGTCATTGCTACTATAAAATATCATTATTATTATTATTATTATTTTAAATAGAATTATTATTTTAAAGATAATATTAAAAATTATCGTAAATATTAAAGTTATCATAATGTCATCTTAGTAATTATAAATAATGATATTTTTATAATAATAATTATTATTACAAAATAATACAACTTTTACTTACTATCATTATAGATATTATTTTATCAAATAAATATGTGATACAAACATATTTTACTACGTGTAATAACTTACTTTAATAATACCTATTATATTATCTTTATGATATTAAATGAACCCTATAAATTTTATTACTTAATATATATAAAAGTATATTTTATTATATAAATTTAATATAAAATTTTATTTATTAATAAATAAATTATATTATTTACTCTAATAAATCTTTTAAAAATATTTAAAAATATAAAACGACGAAATTTAAACTATATATTAATCATGTATAGATGTTTGGAAATTATTTTGAGTCAAATTTACTTTTGTTGACTTTTGCATATTAGTCTCGAGCATTAGGATTGTGGTACACTATGACTTGACCTAATTTGTTAGACAAATATTGACCAACACATAATTATATATAATTAATTTAGGTTCGTGAATCCGGGGCCAACCTTGCACTTGTTCCATGACGTTATATGTATTTTTTCTACGAAATACAGTATGGTGAGTTTCAATTGCCTTTTTACCCTTTATATTTTTGGGACTGAGAATACATGCGCTTTTATAAATGTTTGACGAAATAGACACAAGTAATTGAAACTACATTCTATGGTTGAATTATCGAAATCGAATATGCCCTTTTTTATTAAAGTCTGGTAATCTAAGAATTAGGGAACAGATACCCTAATTGACGCGAATCCAAAAGATAGATCTATTGGGCCTAACAAATCCCATCCAAAGTACCGGATGCTTTAGTACTTCGAAATTTATATCATGTTCGAAGGAGAATCCCGGAATAATAGGGGATATTCTTATATGTATCTAGTTAATGTCGGTTACCAGGTGTTCACCATATGAACGATTATTTTTGTCTCTATGCATGGGACGTATATTTATGAGAACTGGAAATGAAATTCTTGTGGTCTATTAAAATGATGGAAATAAATGATTATGATAAACTAATGAACTCACCAACCGTTTGGTTGAGACTTTAAAGCATGTTTATTCTCAGGTGTTAAAGAAATCTTCCGCTGTGCATTTGCTCATTTTAAAGATATTACTTGGAGTCTTTCATAGCATATTTCGAAGAACGTTGCATTCGAGTCATTGAGTTCATCAAAGATTATTATTAAATCAATTTATAGTTGGAGAGTGGATATTATGAAATGGTATGCATGCCTATCAATTTTCGATGTAAAGAAAGATTGTCTTTTAAAAACGAATGCAATGTTTGTAAAATGTATCATATAGAGGTCAAATACCTCGCGATGTAATCAACTATTGTGAATCGTTTATAATGTATATGAACGGGTCCTTTCAGTTGATACCAACTGTGAAGACCCGTCCTAATCTATCCGGACGAAGTCTATATCGATTATAAACGATTCACAACAGTTGATTACATCGCGAGGTACTTGACCTCTATATGATACATTTTGCAAACATTGCATTCGTTTTTGAAAAGACAATCTTTCATTACATCGAAAATTGACGGCATGCATACCATTTTATAATATATCTAACTATAATTGACTTAATAATAATCTTGATGAACTCAACGACTCGAATGCAACGTATTTTGAAATATGTCATGAATGACTCCAAGTTATATCTTTAAAAATGAGCAATTGCACAGCGGAAGACTTCTATCATACCTGAGAATAAACATGCTTTAAAGTGTCAACCAAAAGGTTGGTGAGTTCATTAGTTTAACATAAATAATCATTTCTATCATTTTAATAGACCACAAGATTTTCATTTCCAGTTCTCATAAATGTACGTCCCATGCATAGAGACAAAAATAATCATTCATATGGATTGAACACCTGGTAACCGACATTAATAATATACATAATAAGAATATCCCCATCATTCCGGGATCCTCCTTCGGACATGATATAAATTTCGAAGTACTAAAGCATCCGGTACTTTGGATGGGGCTTGTTGGGCCCGATAGATCTATCTTTAGAGTCCGCGTCAATTAGGGTGTATGTTCCCTAATTCTAAGATTACCAGACTAAAAAGTGGCATATTCGATTTCGATAATCCAACCATAGAATGTAATTTCGATTACTTGTGTCTATTTCGTAAAATATTTATAAAAGCAGCGCATGTATTCTCAGCCCAAAAATATAAAAGGGTAAAAAGGCAAATGAAACTCACCATAATGTATTTTGTAGTAAAAATACATATAACGATATTTAACAACTGAACAATGCAGGGTTGGCCTCAGATTCACGAACCTATATCATTTGTATATATATTAAAATATATAATCGTAATCGAACAAGTTTATATTTTATATCTTAATTTATATATTATACATATTTAATTTGTGTATATTTTCAAAATGATTAATATTTATATAGTTATACTAATATTTCCATATTTATATATCTAATTGTTTAGTGTTATAATTAAAAATCAATAGTTTGTTATCTGCAAGTATTTATATAAATAATATTTATAGGTTTGTTATATATAATTATGTAAAATGTTAATATAATTTTAATATATGTAATAAGTATATTTTATTCACAAATTATTCATTTGTTTTAAAAAAAAATAGTTTTGATAATAATAATGATTTACTAGTAATGATAGTAACTTTATTAATAATAATACTAATAATGATTTTGTTAATATTGATACTTATAATAATAGTAATAGAAATCTCATTAATAATATTAATCTTATTACATAATAATAATACTTATTTTGATAATAATATTAGTAATAACAATAATAATAATAATAATCATAATTGTAACTAGGGTTATGATAATAATAATAAATGGTAACTAATACTTACATTACTAATCATAATAGCAATAACTAATATTCGTAATAATTAATAATAATAATAATAATAATAATAATAATAATAATAATAATAATAATAATAATAATAATAATAATAATAATAATAATAATAACAATATTCCTACTTATAATTACAATCATACTAATAATAATGATAATATCCATAATAATTGATAATGTTAATAAATGGTAGCTTTTATGAATACACCTATTTTAGTAATAATAATAATGATAATAGTAATTATAACTATAATACTTGTAATGATAACAATAATTAATATTTTCAATAATAATAATAATGATTAATAATAATAATAATGAGATTAATAATGATAATTTCTAAAAAGGAAACTACCTTAGAAAAAGCCCTTAAAAAGAAATGCACCCAACCGGGCTCGAACCCGCGACCTCTCGAACACCAAATACTCCCCTTAACCATTCAAGCCATAATTTTTTTCTGATAAAACCCCCACTCGAATTAATTATAACCCGAGTTCTTAATCATCTTCTTCAATAAACAATTTCGATCAAACTAGGAATCCAATAACATAATAGCAGCAAGAATAGATTCGTTTTAAATCATATAATTTAAAATATAAACAATAAGTGGTTGCTTGGGTTAATTTAAAAACAAAATAAAAAAAAATATGAAACAGAATGTTGTACCGTCGTTGTTATAAAGAAGAAGAAAAAAAATTGAACTCGATTTTTGAGAATGTTTTAACTAAAATTTTCTACATAAAAAAGTTTGGAAATCATGTATACGAACTTTAGAAATCATCAATTGTTCAATAAACTCAAAAACGAATTTGAATTTGCGAGTCAAAGTTATTTTGTCAAAAGTCAAACTATTTGTTCGTTTTTAAAAGACAATCTTTCTTTACATCGAAAATTGACAGGCATGCATACCATTTCATAATATCCACTATCCAACTATAAATTGATTTAATAATAATCTTTGATGAACTCAATGACTCGAATGCAACGTTCTTTAAAATATGCTATGAAAGACTCCAAGTAATATCTTTAAAATGAGCAAATGCACAGCGAAAGATTTCTTTAACACCTGAGAATAAACATGCTTTAAAGTGTCAACCAAAAGGTTGGTGAGTTCATTAGTTTATCATAATCATTTATTTCCATCATTTTAATAGACTACAAGAATTTCATTTCCAGTTCTCATAAATATACGTCCCATGCATAGAGACAAAAATAATCATTCATATGGTGAACACATGGTAACCGACATTAACTAGATACATATAAGAATATCCCCTATCATTCCGGGATCCTCCTTCGGACATGATATAAATTTCGAAGTACTAAAGCATCCGGTACTTTGGATGGGGTTTGTTAGGCCCAATAGATCTATCTTTAGGATTCGCGTCAATTAGGTTGTCTGTTCCCTAATGATTATAGAAGACAGAAGCAGAGACTTTGAAATATAAGGGAACATATAAAGCCCAACGATAAACCAGAATGATTGAATTATCAGATATATTGAATTATTATTACAAGTCTCTGTTGAAAGGCCCACGTTGATTTGAGAAATCTTTCCATTTTAATAATATTCGGAAAATGGTAAAGTGATTTTTAAATAAGAACAAATTGTCAATCATTGAGAACTAGACAAAGGATAGTGGAAGATTGAATCTCATAAAGACTCGATTGATCTATTTAGTTTCAAACGTACAAAAACGTTTTCAGTTTAAAAAGAACTTTATTATTAAAACGTATATAACTTTTATAAATATCTAGAACCACTTTTGACAACTCATTACTTAACTAGTATGATAAAGATAACGATATTTATATTTTATTTTATTAAATATATATAACGATTTAAATTAATATTATATATATTTAGTGGGGATGTCAAACCCTATGGATCCATATCTAAGATTCGCGTTCACCGGTTCAAAGACCAATGACTAAACGTTACCGTGCTGAGGGGAATATTTATGCCGTTGTATAACCCACACACATATAAGTTTAAGTACTCGTGCCTAACATGTAAAACGTAAAAAGTGCATGTATTCTCAGTCCCAAAAATAGTAAAGTAAAAAGGGAAGCTATAACTCACAGTGAATAAGTAATACAAGTCGATACGAAAGTGTGCAAGTAGTAAGTCGGTCCGAAAGGTCGTCAACCTAAATCAAAGGTTACTAGGTCAGTAGGTTGTCTTTACAAGTTCAAATAGTGTATAAATAAGTTTAAGTGTCATCATCATCATCATTCATCATCATAAGAACTAAGTAAGTTTGACTAGTATAGAGGTCGAAATAATAGGCTGACTTGGATCAGCTGCTACGGCCTCTACGTAAGTCGAAAAGATGCAAATTCAGTGGCCATGGCTCCGTATGGGAGTTCTATAGTTGCTGACCAATTTCTATACTCAAACTCGTCTTCGTTTGACCGTGGTGACGGTTTAAGTGCGAGTTGGTCCGAATTTTCACCACGATGTTACAAAGGTGTAGTGAGATAGAAAAGGCCATAACTTTCAAACCGTAACTCAGATTGAGACGAGTCTTATATGAAAAATCATCTACTCGAAGCAAACTAACTGAAAATCAACTTTCTAGTAGCCCAGGTGGTCTGATCAGATACGAAAAATAGTAGGTAAGTGCTCCGGTGGGGTTCTTAGTACTTGATGCTCATCACGGTTCTCATCCTTGATGCTTGTAGCTTCAAGTGTACAACTCGTTGATGGTTTAGCATCACTTTTGACCAAGATTCTACCATCAATACACAATATATTAAGACCAAGTAAGAATACAACTCATTTAAGAGTCTTAGATGGATGATGAACCAAGGTTACATCACATCCTTAGTCTTAACACAATTACAAGTCACATTTACCACTAAAGCTACAAACTTTACATCAATCAAACAAGTATAAACACATTCTAAGTCAAATGAGGTGATGGAACCCTAAACTAGAGAGTTTGGATCCCATTCACATAAGTTACAAGGTTGCAAAGCTAGAAAGCTTTAACCTTTATTGTTCTTGAATATCTTGAAGCATAAAGCTTGGATCTTTAAGTTACATGAAGACCATAAACACAAGTTTTGATCTTTTTAACAAGATCATAAGTTAGAAAACTTAGATCCAACAAAAAGATATGAAGATTCAAGCTAGAAAGCTTGCATCTTGGTTGTCCTTGAAGATCTTGAAGCATAAAGCTTGGATCTTTAAGTTACATGAAGATTACAAACACAAGTTTGAATCTTTTTAACAAAATAACATGATTAAAGCTAAAATAATTTAGATCTACAAAGTTGGTGAAGATTCAAAGCTAGAAAGCTTGATTCTTCCATGTTCTTGAAGGATTCAAATCAAAGTTTGAATCTTTACAGGATATAATCAAGATCAAAGCTAAAATGAAACTTGATCTTCATATGATGATGATGTACACGAATAGAAGAAGAGAAAAAGAAGAAGATTTTCAAAACTTACAAGTTTTTAGAGTGAGAAAGACTAGAGAGAATATGGGAGGATAAGTGTGTGTGAAATGCAAATGAGAGCAAGACTAAAATGGGATGAATATGGTGAATATGGCTAGTATTTATAGGTAAAATTTGACATGGATTGATGAGGTGGAGGCTCTCATGGCCGTGGGTATCATGGGGGGAAGGGGGACACCTTTTTGCTTTTTGGTTAGTGGTTGTCTAAAGTAGGTGCTCATGTTAGGATCCCATGCAACATTATGGATAATACTTGACATTTTTGCTACCATGTTCCATTTAATTAAATGGGTAATTGTCTTATATATTAATGGGTCACTAGTAATTAATAAGTGGGATAATTAACTGGGTCACTAGCTAGAGTAGGGTGGGCTTAAGTCCAACAAGGTAGAAAGTCCAACAAGACTAACTAGTAAGCATAATTAAATTACTACGCATAATTAAGCATCCATAAACCCAAGTAATTATTATTATAAAATAATAATTAATATTTCGTAGTCATAATCTTCCGGTTACGACAAAAGTTAAACGCGCGCGCAGTCCGCGGTTTAATCGAAACGTTAAGCAACACTAACGGTTATAAAAGCATCCAGTGAGCAAGTTAAGTATTCTACATACACTAAGGCACGTTTTAACATATAAATGGAAGTATATCACGTATATCAAGTTTCCAGAGTATAAAGTGAAATGTCCCGTTCTTATTGATTAAAAACGTTCCATATTAATTGATTTCGTTGCGAGGTTTTGACCTCTATATGAGACGTTTTTCAAAGACTGCATTCATTTTAAAACAAACCATAAACTTTATTTCATAAATAAAGGTTTAAAAAGCTTTATGTAGATTATCAAATAATGATAATCTAAAATATCCTGTTTACACACGACCATTACATAATGGTTTACAATACAAATATGTTACATCGAAATCAGTTTCTTGAATGCAGTTTTTACACAATATCATACAAACGTGGACTCCAAATCTTGTCCTTATTTTAGTATGCAACAGCGGAAGCTCTTAGTATTCACCTGAGAATAAACATGCTTTAAACGTCAACAAAAATGTTGGTGAGTTATAGGTTTAACCTATATATATCAAATCGTAACAATAGACCACAAGATTTCATATTTCAATACACATCCCATACATAGAGATAAAAATCATTCATATGGTGAACACCTGGTAACCGACATTAACAAGATGCATATATAAGAATATCCCCATCATTCCGGGACACCCTTCGGATATGATATAAATTTCGAAGTACTAAAGCATCCGGTACTTTGGATGGGGTTTGTTAGGCCCAATAGATCTATCTTTAGGATTCGCGTCAATTAGGGTGTCTGTTCCCTAATTCTTAGATTACCAGACTTAATAAAAAGGGGCATATTCGATTTCGATAATTCAACCATAGAATGTAGTTTCACGTACTTGTGTCTATTTTGTAAATCATTTATAAAACCTGCATGTATTCTCATCCCAAAAATATTAGATTTTAAAAGTGGGACTATAACTCACTTTCACAGATTTTTACTTCGTCGGGAAGTAAGACTTGGCCACTGGTTGATTCACGAACCTATAACAATATATACATATATATCAAAGTATGTTCAAAATATATTTACAACACTTTTAATATATTTTGATGTTTTAAGTTTATTAAGTCGGCTGTCCTTGTTAGTAACCTACAACTAGTTGTCCACAGTTAGATGTACAGAAATAAATCGATAAATATTATCTTGAATCAATCCACGACCCAGTGTATACGTATCTCAGTATTGATCACAACTCAAACTATATATATTTTGGAATCAACCTCAACCCTGTATAGCTAACTCCAACATTCACATATAGAGTGTCTATGGTTGTTCCGAAATATATATAGATGTGTCGACATGATAGGTCGAAACATTGTATACGTGTCTATGGTATCTCAAGATTACATAATATACAATACAAGTTGATTAAGTTATGGTTGGAATAGATTTGTTACCAATTTTCACGTAGCTAAAATGAGAAAAATTATCCAATCTTGTTTTACCCATAACTTCTTCATTTTAAATCCGTTTTGAGTGAATCAAATTGCTATGGTTTCATATTGAACTCTATTTTATGAATCTAAACAGAAAAAGTATAGGTTTATAGTCATAAAAATAAGTTACAAGTCATTTTTGTAAAGGTAGTCATTTCAGTCGAAAGAACGACGTCTAGATGACTATTTTAGAAAACATACTTCCACTTTGAGTTTAACCATAATTTTTGGATATAGTTTCATGTTCGTAATAAAAATAATTTTCTCAGAATAACAACTTTTAAATCAAAGTTTATAATAGTTTTTAATTAACTAACCCAAAACAGCCCGCGGTGTTACTACGACGGCGTAAATCCGGTTTTACGGTGTTTTTCGTGTTTCCAGGTTTTAAATCATTAAGTTAGCATATCATATAGATATAGAACATGTGTTTAGTTGATTTTAAAAGTCAAGTTAGAAGGATTAACTTTTGTTTGCGAACAAGTTTAGAATTAACTAAACTATGTTCTAGTGATTACAAGTTTAAACCTTCGAATAAGATAGCTTTATATGTATGAATCGAATGATGTTATGAACATCATTACTACCTTAAGTTCCTTGGATAAACCTACTGGAAAAGAGAAAAATGGATCTAGCTTCAACGGATCCTTGGATGGCTCGAAGTTCTTGAAGCAAAATCATGACACGAAAACAAGTTCAAGTAAGATCATCACTTGAAATAAGATTGTTATAGTTATAGAAATTGAACCAAAGTTTGAATATGATTATTACCTTGTATTAGAATGATAACCTACTGTAAGAAACAAAGATTTCTTGAGGTTAGATGATCACCTTACAAGATTGGAAGTGAGCTAGCAAACTTGAAAGTATTCTTGATTTTATGTAACTAGAACTTGTAGAATTTATGAAGAACACTTAGAACTTGAAGATAGAACTTGAGAGAGATCAATTAGATGAAGAAAATTGAAGAATGAAAGTGTTTGTAGGTATTTTTGGTCGTTGGTGTATGGATTAGATATAAAGGATATGTAATTTTGTTTTCATGTAAATAAGTCATGAATGATTACTCATATTTTTGTAATTTTATGAGATATTTCATGCTAGTTGCCAAATGATGGTTCCCACATGTGTTAGGTGACTCACATGAGCTGCTAAGAGCTGATCATTGGAGTGTATATACCAATACTACATACATCTAAAAGCTGTGTATTGTACGAGTACGAATACGGGTGCATACGAGTAGAATTGTTGATGAAACTGAACGAGAATGTAATTGTAAGCATTTTTGTTAAGTAGAAGTATTTTGATAAGTGTATTGAAGTCTTTCAAAAGTGTATAAATACATATTAAAACACTACATGTATATACATTTTAACTGAATCGTTAAGTCATCGTTAGTCGTTACTTGTAAGTGTTGTTTTGAAACCTTTAGGTTAACGATCTTGTTAAATGTTGTTAACCCAATGTTTATAATATCAAATGAGATTTTAAATTACTATATTATCATGATATTATCATGTATGAATATCTCTTAATATGATATATATACATTAAATGTCTTTACAACGATAATCGTTACATATATGTTTCGTTTAAAAATCATTAAGTTAGTAGTCTTGTTTTTACATATGTAGTTCATTGTTAATATACTTAATGATATGTTTACTTATCATAGTATCATTTTAACTATATATATATCCATATATATGTCATCATATAGTTTTTACAAGTTTTAACGTTCGTGAATCACCGGTCAACTTGGGTGGTCAATTGTCTATATGAAACATATTTCAATTAATCAAGTCTTAACAAGTTTGATTGCTTAACATGTTGGAAACATTTAATCATGTAAATATCAATCTCAATTAATATATATAAACATGGAAAAGTTCGGGTCACTACATAAAGTAACGCAGTACGCACAAATACGCAGTTTCGCAAAATCACAAGGCATAAAGGCAAGTCGAAAAAGTCGGGTCGTTACAGCGAAAATAACATATATTTTAGACTTTGACTCCTCCTTAGCTCGCCAATTATCTAGCCACGAAATCACTTCAGCCCACTCAATAAAAAGCGGGAGAGAAAAAACAGACATTGTAGGTGTGATGGCCCCGTCAAAACACTTAACGGCTCCGTCACTTGGTCCCACAGCTTGATCGAACTTAAATGAATTTAACAAACGACGTTGCATTCTTTTATTTCAAAGTTTCCCAAAAAGGAAAGCATACCAAAAAAATGTAGTTTAAAAGTAACCCAACATATTAATAATCCAAAGTTGACACAAAACACTGTCAACAACCCACAAGTATTAATTATTCAAAAACCGAATGCAAGCCAAAGTTTCATAAATTGTTTCATAAAAATCTACCCAAATGCATGCAGACTCTTCTAAACACAGCGGAAGCATCACATAAACTCAAGTACCTGTGAAAACATGCGAGTAAACTGTCAACACAAAGGTTGAGTGAATTATAGGTTTAAATAATTGAATAAACTTTAGACCACAAGATTTAAAAAAAATGTTAGAAAACATTAAACATTATTCCATTATTAATGAGCCACCTGGTAACCACTTAACCCTTTATTTACCCTTGCCAAACACAATAAAAATATACACTGGACAGTGTATCTACAACAAATTACGAAGTACTAAACATTCTGATTATAAATTGCTAGCGCGACTAGCTCGAAATGGGGTTGTCAAACCCGATAGATCTATTCGTAGGATTCGCGTTCACCGGTAGAAACCAATGATTACAGTTACCAGACTAGGAAATATTTTTTTCCAACTCACAATGAATAATTTAAATTTAATTGTCACTTGTGTCTAAACGTGAAATAAAATGCATGTAATCACATCCTGTAGCGACCCCGACAAATCGTCAAGTGACGGCGTCGGCTACGTGGGTCCCATTACCTGATTATAAGTCTTTAAGATAACGTTTGACCAAAATATGTCGCCTTCATTTCAAAATAAAGATTGTTTCAAAGTTTACAAGAATTGTTCAACCAAAAGTTAAGTTACAACGTTATAGATACGATTGAAATCTAGGCGACACGGTTTAAAGTAAAGTCAAAAGACGCTCCATGAAATGCATGTATACTCGACATCGGATGCAAGTATCAAATAGTAAGCGGAAGCATGTTTCACATATCGTGCAAGACCTGAGAAAAACATAGAAATTTGTCAACGAAAACGTTGGTGAAATCATAGGTTTAAGTAAGTAAGTACAAGTGAACCACAAGATTTGCATCAATGAAATAATAGTAATACATTCCAAAAGTTTGTTTCACGAGCACCCAATTATCAAAGCTTAACATTCCTTCCATTGTATACCCCATCACTTAGTGCTAGAACAAACACTGATTCTCGAAAATATATTTCATCCGTAGACGGTAGCGAACCGTCAAGGATGAGGGTTGTCAACCCATATGGCCATATAACATAAGTTCTCGCTTACACCCGGCAAGTGTAACTAATGATAATCGAATTGAGGATTTTTGTTCTAAACTCGTATGTAGAATGTTTGTTTTCCCGTTCTTGTGTTCACTTAGTTCAAAAGAATCGTTTATGTTTTCTCATCCCAAATATAAGTTCAAAAAGAGTAAAAGTGGGACTATGATCTCACCTTGAATGCACGAGTAGTAAAGTACTTCAACAAGTAAACGTGTGCAAAGAACAATGCTAGTCTTGACCTAAACAATAGGTTTGTATCAATAACGGTAAACACGATAGGTCAAAGATGTTCAATTAGTCCTATGGCTCGTTAAGACTCGATCATAATAGCATGTGAATCAAATTGTCATGTTTCATGCAAGGTACAAGTATAAAAACATGTTAGAACGATTGCACAATTATTTGGTTAAGTTTGATTAAAAGTCAACTTGGTCGGGTCAAAGTCAACAAAAAAATCAACGGGGTCGGGTTGGGTATCCGACAATTTTTCTAAGTTATATAATCATATATGAGCATGTTGGCCAAGTTTCATGTTAATCGGAGGTCCGTAGCATAGCAAACATTTTCATGTCAAATGACCAAAGCAAACAGCCAGTTTTAGTACAATGGGACGGCGTCCCAATTGGCTAGACGGCGTCCCGGTTTTAAGGTTGGGACGGCGTCCCGAGAAGCTAGACGGCGTCCCGGTCTTAAGTTTGGGACGGCGTCCCGAGAAGCTAGACGGCGTCCAGATCGTTTTCCAGGCCCTGTTTGCTGTATTTCCTAAGTGTACGAACCAAAACACAAACCAACACATTTCATGATCCGTAAACAATCAAGATATGTATATTATATCATCGGAAAGCTCTTTCGACAAGGAACGCAACTAAGCACTTTTCATCAAGCAAAAACATCATATACTATAACCGAAATCCCGACAAGTGATCAATAGAGGTTTATTTTCAAGTTTCAAGTTTATCAATTGCAATTTAAGTTTCGGGAATCCAATTTATACATATGATATGCCGTTTTGAAGGTAATGAAACATGTAATACAACTAAACACTTATCAATAACATTAACAAGCATTCAACGCATCAAAAGTTCGTTTTAAGAGTTGTCAACCCTAACCAAAAGTTCACAAAATCAATAATCGCGTTTATGAAGTTTCTTTAATCAATCTATACATCAAAATAAAGCTAATGATACTAGTAACACTTTTAAAACATGCACATTAACAATCTAATAACATTTGATCATCCAAAATCAAGGATTTAGCAAGTAATTTTCATAATGAACTAGTTACACCAAAAACAACAAATCGAGCATACAAATTACATACACGACATCACAATGAGCCATAGACACTAATTAACATACTTTTAAGTCAAGAACACAAATTTAAAGAAAACTAGTGTTTTAGAAATGTTACCCAAACGAGATGAGGTTGGTACCAAAAGGAAGAGGATGAAGAGAGGATCACGAATATGTAATTTATTTTGTTGTAAGCCTCCTATATCGGATTTAGATGATGATTGAATGAAATGGGTTTGTGTGTGTGTTCTTGAGATGGAGAGAAAAGGGATGAGGGAGATGATGGAATGGATGAAATGGGTTGACTAGTTGACCTAGTCAACTAGTTTGCCCATTTGGCAACTCCGGTCCCTCGAGTTTCAAAGCGGGTGCGGGATTTAACCGATCGAATATTTTTAAAACGCAAGTTAACGAGAGATGTTATAATTAAATGACGGAATTATTATGAACGTTAGTCAACGGAAACTACGAATTTAAATAACGAAAGGTATTATTTAAAAGAAAAAGACGGTGTTAAAAATAAATTTAACAGAAAAACGCGGGATGTTACATTATCCACAACTCAAAAGAAATTTCGTCCCGAAATTTAGTTGGAAGTAG
Source organism: Rutidosis leptorrhynchoides (assembly GCF_046630445.1). Lineage (NCBI taxonomy): Eukaryota > Viridiplantae > Streptophyta > Magnoliopsida > Asterales > Asteraceae > Rutidosis > Rutidosis leptorrhynchoides. Next base: position 336,322,258 of record NC_092343.1, on the reverse strand, counting down.
TAGTCGATATCTCTTACTCGAGACTTTACGTTGTCAATGCTATGAATAAGTGAAAGTACGTCCTTGAGGGTTCTCATGAATTTGGATAGTCAGGGTTTTACGTTGCATTAAGGTTCGGTTTTTACGATCCCCAGTTTCAACTGGTTTTCCTATGAAGAGAAGTTTGTCATCGATAGTTGATGTATCCAGCAGGATTGCACGTTCCTGTTCCGCAGGACACGTTTCTAAGTTTGTTATACGAAATGTAGGGTAAACGGAAACTTAATTGAGTCGGAAGTTCTAAACGGTAGGGAGCGGCTCCAATACGCCCCAAGGTTTCAAAAGGGTTAACATGTCGCGGGTTAACTTTCCCTGATTCCCGAAACGGATTACACCCTTCCAAAGTGCGGGTTCTCAATATTACGCGGCTACACACTGGGATTTGTGAGGTTCTCCTCTAAGTTTGGTATAACTCTTCTGGCGACAATGGGTTGTCTCGAGCCCTTCTCGGACTTGAACGATCTCAATTGTTGTTTCTTGATGGAGTTCAGATTTCGGTGGTTGATGCTTTGGTTAAATGAACAGGGGTATGACATTAGTGGTCATATAAGGTTTCGAAAAGTGCGCGTGAACACACGAGTGGTAACTACTGTTGTAAGAGTGATCTACTAAAGGTGACAATACGAGTTTGTGAGATGTCTTTCCAAGATGTAAATCGTTCGTTTGCTCGGTTCGTCAGTTTGTGGGTGGTACGCGGTACTCATGTCTAAGCAGGTTCCCAAGGTTTCTTGTAAAACTAGAAGTGAAACGAGTATTTCGATACAGAATAATTGACAAAGATACACCGTGTTGGAAAAGAATCTCTTAAGATACGTTTGAACAAGTTAGTTAGGGTTCGAAAAATGTTCGTTAGGACTATTCACCCTCGTGGCGAATACTTATGTAATATGAGGAGTTTCTCTATCCATGGAGAAATGTTACAAGGAGTTTCTTTAAACGGAAATGCGAACGGTAAAGATAGTAGTGAAATGAGGACTTAGAATAGGATGAGTTTACATCTCGAGGTTGCTATAACGTGCCTCTAGTTGTCAAAAGTTGAAGTCTGAAAGAGAAACGAGGTAGTACACGTAGTTGTATAGTTCGGGGTTGAATAATAGTTGACCGATTACCAGAAACACAAGGGCGTTAAGTCAAAGAAGAGCGAAGTATCGTTGGATTGTGTGTTATCTTAATTTCCAGTAATATCAGACGGTAACGGTGAAATAACAGAGGTATGTAGTGTGGTACGTGATGACAAGAATATTGATCGGATCCACAATTTAGTATTCGAATTCTTCGTGCAAAATAACGAATTTCCGTCCCGTTGATTTCGAGTCGAGGGAGTATGCCTTTCGGCGTCCAAGTAGAAATATTTCCATATTTGAGTCCCATCTGGTGTTGTACGAATTTAGCTAGAAATGTTGGTGTGAAGAATCACGCTCAAGGTTCGATCGCGGAGAGATTAAAGTCGTGTAATACGAGAAAAGTCAGAAATGAATCTTCGGTAACAACCGGTGAGATCTAAGATTTTTACGAATACAAGTCTGAGTTGGGAGAGTTTCCTGATTATATGTGGCTTGATTTCGAGATTGATTGTAATTCCTTGACCATTAACTTCATGGTCTAGAAAATTGGACTTCGTTCAACAGAAATTCTCACTCGGAGAATTTGGTATAAAGTTGCTCTTTTCTCAAAAGTTCGAGCGTAAGATGGTGATGTTGTTCGTTTTCCTTCTTTACTTAAATAAGTTAAGATGTCATCTATAAATACGATAACAGATTAGTCTATATGAATTTGCATACGCGGTTCAAGAGGTTTATGGATACGGGCGAGCCCTAAATAAATCAAGCGGTACTAAGAGAGATTTACAACTAACGTTGCGAGTTCGGAAAGTGGCTTAGGAGACATCGTCTCACTTAACCCCCAATTGATGATAACCGGAACGGAGGTCGATTTGGAACATACGGGATTCGTGCAAATAATCATGAGTTCATGGATGCGAGGGAGAGGGTATCGGTTTCCAACCGAAAATTACTCAGTTCACAATAATCTATACAAGATGATGGGGAAACATTTTTTTTTTTTTTTTTTTTTTTTTTTTTTTTTTACGAATAGGTTCCGAGCTCCCTAGTTCTATAGGTGTCAAGTCAAAAGTCTTAACGTATTTCCTCCAATAAAATTTATAGGCACACAATATTTTTCCGTCGGTCACTTAAATCGTCTAAGTAGTATCTGGGGGAAAGAGGTGGAATATAAAGAGCATGAGTCAAATCCTTGGTTATAAAACGTCTAGCGGTAATCGAATCGAACAAGTATGAAACATACGGTTTGTTGTGAAGAAACGTACCCGTTACTAGTCCATCGTCGTTCCGGGCATCCTTGGTGTCGATGTCGAAGGTTCAACGGCGTGCGTTGGGGTTGATTTTCTTATTTGGGCACACATTCCTAAAATGACCCAGTTGGCCACATTCGAAGCAAGCACCCGTTCTATGTGCGTTGGGCATCTTTCGAGCGACGGGTCCTTGGCACCGGTGGCGAAACCTGCCACATCCTTCAAAGTGATGCTTGTGGCATTCGTCACAAAAAGGCAGTTTTCCGGCATAGCCTTTCTTGTCGTTGGAGGTGAAAGGCTTCTTGGCGGGGTTGTTGTTATTGTTGTGGTTGCTTGATTGAGAGGCTTCCCATGTTCTTTTGTTGTTACTCGGGTGGTTCTCGACCATTGGTGCCGGTGCTTCCATTTCATTCACCGTTTCTAAGGCTTGGCGGGCCATTGTTAAAGCCTCTTGTAGGTTAGTGGGTTGAGATGTCATTACCTTGTGTTGAATGCTCTTAGGGAGGCCATCCATGTAAAGTTCGACTCTTAGGGATTCGGGAGTCATGAGAATTGGACACATCGAGACTAGTTCGGTAAACCGTTGATTATAAGCCTTGAGGTCATTTTCGGCCGTTTTTAAATTCCTTAGACCCTGTTCGAGCCTTCGAGTCTCGTCGCGCGGGAAGTATTCGGTGATCATTCTTTCTCTTAATTCGGTCCAAGAGAGTGTGTGGGCTTCATCGCTTCCCACTAATTGTACATACGTGTTCCACCATGAGAGAGCAATACCGGTGAAAGTGAGGGTGGAAAACTTGACCTTATCTTGGTCTCGACAACCGCTTGTGTTAAAAACGGTCTCCATTTGTTCAAACCATCGGGTGAGAGTAACCGGTCCCCCGGTTCCATCGAAAGTGGGAGGATTGTACTTCATGAAGTTCTTGTAGGAGCAACCTTCGATTGAATTACCGGCTCCATGATTGTTGTTGTTAGAAAAGTGATCGGCCACGGCCGTACCCACGGCGGTGGTTATCATTCGTTGAAGAGCTTGTTCTAGAGTTTCGAGAGGAGTATTGTGTTGACCTTGGTGAGCCATTGTTCCTTCATGAGACAAGAATATCGTTGGTTAGTATTTTCAACAATACTAACCGTGGCATGGAATAAGGATAGAGAGAAAATTTTTCCTTGACTCGCCTTAAATTCTCTATGTCATAATGTCGGAACGTCCATGTGAATCACCGTAATATAATCCCGGAAATTATATTACCCTGATTCTCATGTGCATTTAACATTACTTCATAAAGTCAAGGTGGCGCACCAACAAAATTTATCAACGTAAGATCAAGATCGAATACGAGTTAGATATGATAGAAGAGTTCGAGTATAAATGCACAATTAGTCAAATAATTCCTACTTCAGTCTATATGCCAGTTGTAGTCTAGATTCACCTATGTACCCTATGACTCGGGGTGAACACAAATGAACTCTAAATCCCTACAACCAAGGCTCTGATACCACCTGTAGCGACCCCGACAAATCGTCAAGTGACGGCGTCGGCTACGTGGGTCCCATTACCTGATTATAAGTCTTTAAGATAACGTTTGACCAAAATATGTCGCCTTCATTTCAAAATAAAGATTGTTTCAAAGTTTACAAGAATTGTTCAACCAAAAGTTAAGTTACAACGTTATAGATACGATTGAAATCTAGGCGACACGGTTTAAAGTAAAGTCAAAAGACGCTCCATGAAATGCATGTATACTCGACATCGGATGCAAGTATCAAATAGTAAGCGGAAGCATGTTTCACATATCGTGCAAGACCTGAGAAAAACATAGAAATCTGTCAACGAAAACGTTGGTGAAATCATAGGTTTAAGTAAGTAAGTACAAGTGAACCACAAGATTTGCATCAATGAAATAATAGTAATACATTCCAAAAGTTTGTTTCACGAGCACCCAATTATCAAAGCTTAACATTCCTTCCATTGTATACCCCATCACTTAGTGCTAGAACAAACACTGATTCTCGAAAATATATTTCATCCGTAGACGGTAGCGAACCGTCAAGGATGAGGGTTGTCAACCCATATGGCCATATAACATAAGTTCTCGCTTACACCCGGCAAGTGTAACTAATGATAATCGAATTGAGGATTTTTGTTCTAAACTCGTATGTAGAATGTTTGTTTTCCCGTTCTTGTGTTCACTTAGTTCAAAAGAATCGTTTATGTTTTCTCATCCCAAATATAAGTTCAAAAAGAGTAAAAGTGGGACTATGATCTCACCTTGAATGCACGAGTAGTAAAGTACTTCAACAAGTAAACGTGTGCAAAGAACAATGCTAGTCTTGACCTAAACAATAGGTTTGTATCAATAACGGTAAACACGATAGGTCAAAGATGTTCAATTAGTCCTATGGCTCGTTAAGACTCGATCATAATAGCATGTGAATCAAATTGTCATGTTTCATGCAAGGTACAAGTATAAAAACATGTTAGAACGATTGCACAATTATTTGGTTAAGTTTGATTAAAAGTCAACTTGGTCGGGTCAAAGTCAACAAAAAAATCAACGGGGTCGGGTTGGGTATCCGACAATTTTTCTAAGTTATATAATCATATATGAGCATGTTGGCCAAGTTTCATGTTAATCGGAGGTCCGTAGCATAGCAAACATTTTCATGTCAAATGACCAAAGCAAACAGCCAGTTTTAGTACAATGGGACGGCGTCCCAATTGGCTAGACGGCGTCCCGGTTTTAAGGTTGGGACGGCGTCCCGAGAAGCTAGACGGCGTCCCGGTCTTAAGTTTGGGACGGCGTCCCGAGAAGCTAGACGGCGTCCAGATCGTTTTCCAGGCCCTGTTTGCTGTATTTCCTAAGTGTACGAACCAAAACACAAACCAACACATTTCATGATCCGTAAACAATCAAGATATGTATATTATATCATCGGAAAGCTCTTTCGACAAGGAACGCAACTAAGCACTTTTCATCAAGCAAAAACATCATATACTATAACCGAAATCCCGACAAGTGATCAATAGAGGTTTATTTTCAAGTTTCAAGTTTATCAATTGCAATTTAAGTTTCGGGAATCCAATTTATACATATGATATGCCGTTTTGAAGGTAATGAAACATGTAATACAACTAAACACTTATCAATAACATTAACAAGCATTCAACGCATCAAAAGTTCGTTTTAAGAGTTGTCAACCCTAACCAAAAGTTCACAAAATCAATAATCGCGTTTATGAAGTTTCTTTAATCAATCTATACATCAAAATGAAGCTAATGATACTAGTAACACTTTTAAAACATGCACATTAACAATCTAATAACATTTGATCATCCAAAATCAAGGATTTAGCAAGTAATTTTCATAATGAACTAGTTACACCAAAAACAACAAATCGAGCATACAAATTACATACACGACATCACAATGAGCCATAGACACTAATTAACATACTTTTAAGTCAAGAACACAAATTTAAAGAAAACTAGTGTTTTAGAAATGTTACCCAAACGAGATGAGGTTGGTACCAAAAGGAAGAGGATGAAGAGAGGATCACGAATATGTAATTTATTTTGTTGTAAGCCTCCTATATCAGATTTAGATGATGATTGAATGAAATGGGTTTGTGTGTGTGTTCTTGAGATGGAGAGAAAAGGGATGAGGGAGATGATGGAATGGATGAAATGGGTTGACTAGTTGACCTAGTCAACTAGTTTGCCCATTTGGCAACTCCGGTCCCTCGAGTTTCAAAGCGGGTGCGGGATTTAACCGATCGAATATTTTTAAAACGCAAGTTAACGAGAGATGTTATAATTAAATGACGGAATTATTATGAACGTTAGTCAACGGAAACTACGAATTTAAATAACGAAAGGTATTATTTAAAAGAAAAAGACGGTGTTAAAAATAAATTTAACGGAAAAACGCGGGATGTTACACATCCCAAAAATATACTTTGAAAAGTATGTAAAAACGGGACTATAACTCATCTTAACAGTAATGAAGTAACCAACACAATTAAGTGAACAGCAAAAGTAGTACAGTGATCAGGACTGATCACAACGCCGACCTATAAATAAAGCAGGTCGATATAAATAACTAACTTAGGTCAAGTCTTAGTATGATAGCTATTGTACATGTTGCAAATAGACATAGAAAAATACTCAATATGCATCGGTTTGATCGGAACAGCTTACGGACACACACTTTCTATTTTTAGCAGGTTTTCATTTTTGGAAAGTTTCTATTTTTGGAAAGTTTCTATTTTTGAAAAGTTTCCAAATTTAGAAAGTTGCTATTTTAGGAAAGTTTATAAGTTAGGAAAGTTTCCTTAATTAGAAAGTCAACAAAAGTCAACTGAAAGTCAAAGTCAACCAAAAGTCAACTCAAAAGTCAACCTTGGTCAAACATGGTCAACGTAAATTTTAAAAGTGTAAGTTATAATAAAAATATAAGTCATAACATTTATTAAAGTTAAATATGTCTAATTATGTCATAACATAAGTTTAATTAAATTAAAATGAATTATTAAAGTTAATATAAGTTTAAATGATATAATTAATATAACATAAGTATTTAATTAATTAATTAAATATTAGTCATAATGTAAGTATTATTAATTAATAATAATTTTTAAATCATACCATAAGTATCTTTAATTAATAATGAATTATTAATCATATCATAAGTTTCTAATTATAATTATTAAATCATAAGTATTTAATAATTAAATTATAATTAAATAATAACTAAGCCGTATAATAATTAAATAATTAATTAATCCTTATTATAAGTCTTATTATAATAACCTCATAATATAAGTTTAATACTTATCATAAGTATTTTCCATTAATAATGAAGTATTATTAATCATATGTTTAATTAAAATGTTAATTAAATCATAAGTATTAATTAAATGATATAATAAATATATATCATAAGTCTTAAATAATAATAATTAATTTTTTTATCATAAGTAATTAAATTATAATGAAATCCATTATTTATATCCTAAGTTTAATAATTAATCAAAAGTTTTAAATCAAAAGTTCATCGGGTCATATCCTGAGCCCCGGGTGTCGATTTTCGGCGAGCCTTACATATATCTCTGCCTAAGCAACCCACCCGACACTTTGGTACACTCAAGAACACACCATTAACAGTCCACAAGTCGTGATATACAGCCAATACACTACTTGGAACTTCAATTCAATCAAAAACGTGTTTTAGACGTAACGGGTGATTCGTGGCTCGGATTGAGATGACCCGAACATGAAAGTTCGCCCCACCATCAGTCCTAACACACTAACACACCCTAAAGTCACCAAATATGGTCACAAAGTCGGACCAAACCTGGTTCATACCAAAATCACAATTCAATCTTAACAAAATACCACTTTGATCATAATTAGGGTTCCGGGAATCGAAACGACATGAATCCGGAGTCTAAAATTAATGTCTTGATGAGAGGAACTCATTTATATACTTTATTTTAACTTTTATATCAGTTACAAAGTCAGAAACACACGAAAAAGCTGCTGTTCAAATTTTATCAAACCGAAAAATATGCAATCGAGCAATTCTACACATACAATCAACATTACAACAACTAATAATCATAATCATCATACTAATAATATAAACATAAAATACAGAATAATAAATAAAAATTAAAAGTTCTAGGGTTAGGGTTTATACCCTAATCAAGAAACAAGATGTGTAATCGCGTAGAGAACGGAACGAGGAACGCGTTGATGTAAACCAATTGATGATCCAAGCAAGATTTTTGTTGAAGAATGGTGGTGTTGGGGAGGTGCTAGTCGATGGCCAAAAGGAGAGGGAGGAGGGAGAGGAGAGCAAAAATAGAAAATTAGGTTTAATAAAAAGTGGAATGGAAATAATACTCCAAAAATAAAAATCAAGGGAGTTTTACTCCCCCCTTGGTGTCTCGGCCGAATGAGGGGTCATGGGGTGGGCCCCATGGCCCAATCTTGCTAAATGTGTAATTTCTTGTGGCCCGAAAGCCCGAACGAATCCCGAAACGCGAAAACGCACTTACGCGATTAAAAATCCGGAAAGATAACAAACGCGCGACGAAAAATAAATATAAACACCCTATATAATAATATGATCTTAAAATATCATATTTAAAATAATTAGGATTTAAATATCCCAAAAACGCTTCCGTTGGTTTAAAAACTGAAAAGATTCGCCGGATAGAAATCCGCGATTCGTATAAACGTACGTTTTAAAATATGAATACATATATCCACATAACACATAATAATTAATATATTATTACTAAAATAATAATATAGGTCTGAAATGACGTAACACAATTAACAGTTAACGGTCGTTAAATAATTAACGATAAAAGATAACGGAAAAAGTAGGGTCGTGACAGTACCTTCCCGTTACGGAAATTTCGTCCCGAAATTTAAGCAGGTGCAGGGGTTGACTCAGCATCTGGGAACAAATGCGGGTAATTCTGCTTCATCTGATCTTCACGCTCCTAAGTGAACTCGGGACCATGTCTAGCGTTCCATCTAACCCGAACAATAGGAATTCGGCTCTGCTTAAGAGTCTTAACTTCTCGATCCATAATCTCAATAGGTTCCTCAATAAAGTGTAGTTGCTTATCAACATGAAGTTCTTCCAGAGGAATAGTTTTATCGTCCTCGGCCAAACACTTCTTTAAATTCGATACATGAAATACATCGTGAACAGCACTGAGTTCTTGTGGCAACTTCAAACGATATGCCGCCGGTCCAACTCTCTCAACAATCTCAAATGGTCCAACAAAACGAGGACTTAGCTTTCCCCTTTTACCAAAACGGATCACACCCTTTCAAGGTGAAATCTTTAACATAACACGATCACCAACTTGAAATTCCACATCTTTCCTTCCCCTATCGGCATAACTCTTTTGCCGACTTCTAGCAGTTCTCAATCTTTCCTTAATCTGTACAATCTTCTCGGTAGTCTCGTGTATAATTTCTGGACATGTGAGTTGAGCATCCCCAACCTCATTCCAACAGACAGGAGACCTACACTTCCTACCATACAGAGCTTCAAACGGTGCGGCCTGAATACTTGCGTGATAACTGTTGTTATAAGAAATCTCAGATAGTGGCAAATATTTATCCCACCCATTACCAAAGTCAATAGCACACGCTCGTAACATATCTTCCAACGTCTGAATGGTCCTTTCACTCTGACCATCCGTTTGAGGATGATAAGCGGTGCTCATATCTAACCTAGTTCCCAAGGCTTCCTGCAAAGATCGCCAAAACCTCGATACAAATCGACTGTCTCGGTCCAAAATAATGGATACAGGAACACCATGCCTAGAAACAATCTCCTTCAAGTACAAACGAGTAAGCTTCTCCATTGAATCTGTTTTCCTAATCGGCAAAAAGTGAGCCGACATAGTGAGTCGATCTACAATCACCCAAATAGTGTCATAGCCACCCGCAACTCTCGGTAACTTAGTAATAAAATCCATTGTAATCCCTTCCCACTTCCACTCGGGAATCTCGGGTTGTACCAACAGTCCAGACGGTTTTTGATGTTCAGCCTTGACCTTAGCACAGGTCAAACACTTAGCCACATACGTAGCCACATCGCCCTTCAAATTTGGCCACCAATACAGCTCCTTAAGATCATGATACATCTTTCCTGAACCAGGATGAATAGAGTACCTAGACTTATGAGCCTCATCCAAAACAAGTTGTCGCAGTTCACCAAACTTCGGAACCCAAAGACGTCCTGCAAAGTACCTAGTACCATCTGCTCGGATCTCAAATTTCCTAGCCATACCTCTTACGTTCTCTTTCACAAAATTCTCTTCCTTCAAGGCTTCTTGTTGTGCCTCAAGAATCTGCCTTGCGAGGTTTGTTCTAATTGTCATATTCAAGGCCCTAAACCTGTGAGGTTCAGCCCTTTCTTTATGACTCAACGCATCCGCCACAACATTGGCCTTACCCGGATGATACAAAAGTTCACAATCGTAATCATTCAACGTCTCAATCCATCTTCGTTGTCTCATGTTCAACTGTTTCTGATTGAGGATATGTTGAAGACTTTTATGATCTGTGTACACAGTACTCTTGACCCCATACAAATAATGTCTCCAAATCTTAAGCACAAAAACAACGGCCCCCAACTCTAAATCATGAGTTGTATAGTTCTGCTCGTGAATCTTCAACTGGCGTGATGCGTACGCAATAACTTTCTTTCGTTGCATCAAAACACAACCAAAGCCTTGACGCGAAGCATCACAATAAACAAAAAAATCGTCATTACCCTCAGGTAGTGACAATATCGGAGCGGTAGTCAACTTCTTCTTTAAAATCTGAAAAGCAGCCTCTTGTTCATCCTTCCACTCATACTTCTTCCCCTTATGCGTTAAAGCAGTCAAAGGTTTTGCGATACAAGAGAAATCTTGAATGAACCTTCGATAGTAACCTGCTAATCCTAGGAACTGACGAATCTGGGTAGGAGTTTTCGGAGTTTCCCACCTTTCAATCGCCTCAATCTTAGCAGGATCAACTTGAATCCCTTGCTTACTAACAATATGTCCAAGGAATTGAACCTCTCGTAACCAGAATGCACACTTAGAGAACTTAGCATACAATTCTTCTTTTCTCAACAGATCAAGCACTAACCTCAAATGTTCCTCGTGCTCTTCATCACTCTTCGAATAAATAAGGATGTCGTCGATGAACACAATAATGAACTTGTCCAGATAGGGTCTACACACACGGTTCATGATGAAATGTCTCGTTCTTATTGATTAAAAACGTTCCATATTAATTGATTTCGTTGCGAGGTTTTGACCTCTATATGAGACGTTTTTCAAAGACTGCATTCATTTTAAAACAAACCATAACCTTTATTTCGTCAATAAAGGTTTAAAAAGCTTTACGTAGATTATCAAATAATGATAATCTAAAATATCCTGTTTACACACGACCATTACATAATGGTTTACAATACAAATATGTTACAACAAAATAAGTTTCTTGAATGCAGTTTTTACACAATATCATACAAGCATGGACTCCAAATCTCGTCCTTATTTAAGTATGCGATAGCGGAAGCTCTTAATAATCACCTGAGAATAAACATGCTTAAAACGTCAATAAAAATGTTGGTGAGTTATAGGTTTAACCTATATATATCAAATCATAATAATAGACCACAAGATTTCATATTTCAATACACACCCCATACATAGAGATAAAAATCATTCATATGGTGAACACCTGGTAACCGACATTAACAAGATGCATATATAAGAATATCCCCATCATTCCGGGACACCCTTCGGATATGATATAAATTTCGAAGTACTAAAGCATCCGGTACTTTGGATGGGGTTTGTTAGGCCCAATAGATCTATCTTTAGGATTCGCGTCAATTAGGGTGTCTGTTCCCTAATTCTTAGATTACCAGACTTAATAAAAAGGGGCATATTCGATTTCGATAATTCAACCATAGAATGTATTTTCACGTACTTGTGTCTATTTTGTAAATCATTTATAAAACCTGCATGTATTCTCATCCCAAAAATATTAGATTTTAAAAGTGGGACTATAACTCACTTTCACAGATTTTTACTTCGTCGGGAAGTAAGACTTGGCCACTTGTTGATTCACGAACCTATAACAATATATACATATATATCAAAGTATGTTCAAAATATATTTACAACACTTTTAATATATTTTGATGTTTTAAGTTTATTAAGTCAGCTGTCCTCGTTAGTAACCTACAACTAGTTGTCCACAGTTAGATGTACAGAAATAAATCGATAAATATTATCTTGAATCAATCCACGACCCAGTGTATACGTATCTCAGTATTGATCACAACTCAAACTATATATATTTTGGAATCAACCTCAATCCTGTATAGCTAACTCCAACATTCACATATAGAGTGTCTATGGTTGTTCCGAAATATATATAGATGTGTCGACATGATAGGTCGAAACATTGTATACGTGTCTATGGTATCTCAAGATTACATAATATACAATACAAGTTGATTAAGTTATGGTTGGAATAGATTTGTTACAAATTTTCACGTAGCTAAAATGAGAAAAATTATCCAATCTTGTTTTACCCATAACTTCTTCATTTTAATCCGTTTTGAGTGAATCAAATTGCTATGGTTTCATATTGAACTCTATTTTATGAATCTAAACAGAAAAAGTATAGGTTTATAGTCGGAAAAATAAGTTACAAGTCATTTTTGTAAAGGTAGTCATTTCAGTCGAAAGAACGACGTCTAGATGACCATTTTAGAAAACATACTTCCACTTTGAGTTTAACCATAATTTTTGGATATAGTTTCATGTTCATAATAAAAATCATTTTCTGAGAATAACAACTTTTAAATCAAAGTTTATCATAGTTTTTAATTAACTAACCCAAAACAGCCCGCGGTGTTACTACGACGGATTCCAGGTTTTAAATCATTAAGTTAGCATATCATATAGATATAGAACATGTGTTTAGTTGATTTTAAAAGTCAAGTTAGAAGGATTAACTTTTGTTTGCGAACAAGTTTAGAATTAACTAAACTATGTACTAGTGATTACAAGTTTAAACCTTCGAATAAGATAGCTTTATATGTATGAATCGAATGATGTTATGAACATCATTACTACCTTAAGTTCCTTGGATAAACCTACTGGAAAAGAGAAAAATGGATCTAGCTTCAACGGATCCTTGGATGGCTCGAAGTTCTTGAAGCAGAATCATGACACGAAAACAAGTTCAAGTAAGATCATCACTTGAAATAAGATTGTTATAGTTATAGAAATTGAACCAAAGTTTGAATATGATTATTACCTTGTATTAGAATGATAAACTACTGTAAGAAACAAAGATTTCTTGAGGTTGGATGATCACCTTACAAGATTGGAAGTGAGCTAGCAAACTTGAAAGTATTCTTGATTTTATGTAACTAGAACTTGTAGAATATATGAAGAACACTTAGAACTTGAAGATAGAACTTAAGAGAGATCAATTAGATGAAGAAAATTGAAGAATGAAAGTGTTTGTAGGTGTTTTTGGTCGTTGGTGTATGGATTAGATATAAAGGATATGTAATTTTGTTTTCATGTAAATAAGTCATGAATGATTACTCATATTTTTGTAATTTTATGAGATATTTCATGCTAGTTGCCAAATGATGGTTCCCACATGTGTTAGGTGACTCACATGGGATGCTAAGAGCTGATCATTGGAGTGTATATACCAATAGTACATACATCTAAAAGCTGTGTATTGTACGAGTACGAATACGGGTGCATACGAGTAGAATTGTTGATGAAACTGAACGAGGATGTAATTGTAAGAATTTTTGTTAAGTAGAAGTATTTTGATAAGTGTATTGAAGTCTTTCAAAAGTGTATAAATACATATTAAAACACTACATGTATATACATTTTAACTGAGTCGTTAAGTCATCGTTAGTCGTTACATGTAAGTGTTGTTTTGAAACCTTTAGGTTAACAATCTTGTTAAATGTTGTTAACCCAATGTTTATAATATCAAATGAGATTTTAAATTACTATATTATCATGATATTATCATGTATGAATATCTCTTAATATGATATATATACATTAAATGTCTTTACAATTGGTATCTTGTTTTGCTTAAGTCTTTTAACCTCACGATCCATTATTTCGACGGGTTCTTCGATGAATTGAAGTTTTTCGTTGATTTGGATTTCATCTAACGGAATAGTGAGATCGTCTTTAGCAAAACATTTCTTCAAATTTGAGACGTGGAAAGTGTTATGTACAGCTGCGAGTTGTTGAGGTAACTCAAGTCGGTAAGCTACTGGTCCGACAAGATCAATAATCTTGAATGGTCCAATATACCTTGGATTTAATTTCCCTCATTTACCAAATCGAACAACGCCTTTCCAAGGTGCAACTTTAAGCATGACCATCTCTCCAATTTCAAATTCTATATCTTTTCTTTTAATGTCAGCGTAGCTCTTTTGTCGACTTTGGGCGGTTTTCAACCGTTGTTGAATTTGGATGATCTTCTCGGTAGTTTCTTGTATAATCTCCGGACCCGTAATCTGTCTATCCCCCACTTCACTCCAACAAATCGGAGACCTGCACTTTCTACCATAAAGTGCTTCAAACGGCGCCATCTCAATGCTTGAATGGTAGCTGTTGTTGTAGGAAAATTCTGCTAACGGTAGATGTCGATCCCAACTGTTTCTGAAATCAATAACACATGCTCGTAGCATGTCTTCAAGCGTTTGTATCGTCCTTTCACTCTGCCCATCAGTTTGTGGATGATAGGCAGTACTCATGTCTAGACGAGTTCCTAATGCTTGCTGTAATGTCTGCCAGAATCTAGAAATAAATCTACCATCCCTATCAGAGATAATAGAGATTGGTATTCCATGTCTGGAGACGACTTCCTTCAAATACAGTCGTGCTAACTTCTCCATCTTGTCATCTTCTCTTATTGGCAGGAAGTGTGCTGATTTGGTGAGACGATCAACTATTACCCAAATAGTATCAAAACCACTTGCAGTCCTTGGCAATTTAGTGATGAAATCCATGGTAATGTTTTCCCATTTCTATTCCGGAATTTCGGGTTGTTGAAGTAGACCTGATGGTTTCTGATGCTCAGCTTTGACCTTAGAACACGTCAAACATTCTCCTACGTATTTAGCAACATTGGCTTTCATACCCGGCCACCAAAAATGTTTCTTGAGATCCTTGTACATCTTCCCCGTTCCAGGATGTATTGAGTATCTGGTTTTATGAGCTTCTCTAAGTACCATTTCTCTCATATCTCCAAATTTTGGTACCCAAATCCTTTCAGCCCTATACCGGGTTCCGTCTTCCCGAATATTAAGATGCTTCTCCGATCCTTTGGGTATTTCATCCTTTAAATTTCCCTCTTTTAAAACTCCTTGTTGCGCCTCCTTTATTTGAGTAGTAAGGTTATTATGAATCATTATATTCATAGATTTTACTCGAATGGGTTCTCTGTCCTTCCTGCTCAAGGCATCGGCTACCACATTTGCCTTCCCCGGGTGGTAACGAATCTCAAAGTCGTAATCATTCAACAATTCAATCCACCTACGCTGCCTCATATTCAGTTGTTTCTGATTAAATATGTGTTGAAGACTTTTGTGGTCGGTATATATAATACTTTTGACCCCATATAAGTAGTGCCTCCAAGTCTTTAATGCAAAAACAACCGCGCCTAATTCCAAATCATGCGTCGTATAGTTTTGTTCGTGAATCTTCAATTGTCTAGACGCATAAGCAATCACCTTCGTTCGTTGCATTAATACACAACCGAGACCTTGCTTTGATGCGTCATAATAAATCACAAAATCATCATTCCCTTCAGGCAATGACAATATAGGTGCCGTAGTTAGCTTTTTCTTCAATAACTGAAACGCTTTCTCTTGTTCATCATTCCATTCAAATTTCTTCCCTTTATCCGTTAATGTAGTCAAGGGTTTTGCTATTCTGGAAAAGTCTTGGATGAACCTTCTGTAGTAACCAGCTAGTCCTAAAAACTGGCGTATGTGTTTCGGAGTTTTCGGAGTTTCCCACTTTTCAACAGTTTCTATCTTTGCCGGATCCACCTTAATACCTTCTTTGTTCACTATGTGACCGAGGAATTGAACTTCTTCCAACCAAAATGCACACTTTGAAAACTTAGCGTACAATTCTTCCTTCCTCAATACTTCTAACACCTTTCTCAAATGTTCACCGTGTTCTTGGTCATTCTTTGAGTAAATAAGTATGTCATCAATGAAAACAATGACAAACTTGTCAAGGTATGGTCCACACACTCGGTTCATAAGGTCCATGAACACAGCTGGTGCATTAGTTAAACCAAACGGCATGACCATAAACTCGTAATGACCGTAACGTGTTCTGAAAGCAGTCTTTGGAATATCATCTTCTTTCACCCGCATTTGATGATACCCGGAACGTAAGTCAATCTTTGAATAAACAGACGAACCTTGTAGTTGATCAAATAAGTCGTCGATTCTCGGTAGTGGGTAGCGGTTCTTGATGGTAAGTTTGTTCAACTCTCGGTAGTCGATACACAACCTGAATGTACCATCTTTCTTCTTGACAAACAAAACAGGAGCTCCCCACGGTGATGTGCTTGGTCGAATGAAACCACGCTCTAAAAGTTCTTGTAATTGGCTTTGCAGTTCTTTCATCTCGCTGGGTGCGAGTCTGTAAGGAGCACGAGCTATTGGTGCAGCTCCTGGTACAAGATCTATTTGAAATTCAACGGATCGATGTGGGGGTAATCCCGGTAATTCTTTCGGAAATACATCGGGAAATTCTTTTGCAATGGAAACATCATTGATGCTCTTTTCTTCAGTTTGTACTTTCTCGACGTGTGCTAGAACAGCATAGCAACCTTTTCTTATTAGTTTTTGTGCCTTCAAATTACTAATAAGATGTAGCTTCGTGTTGCCCTTTTCTCCGTACACCATTAAGGGTTTTCCTTTTTCTCGTATAATGAGAATTGCATTTTTGTAACAAACGATCTCTGCTTTCACTTCTTTCAACCAGTCCATACCGATTATCACATCAAAACTCCCTAACTCTACTGGTATCAAATCAATCTTAAATGTTTCGCTAACCAGTTTAATTTCTCGATTCCGACTTATATTATCTGCTGAAATTAATTTACCATTTGCTAATTCGAGTAAAAATTTACTATCCAAAGGCGTCAATGGACAACTTAATTTAGCACAAAAATCTCTACTCATATAGCTTCTATCCGCACCCGAATCAAATAAAACGTAAGCAGATTTATTGTCAATAAGAAACGTACCCGTAACAAGCTCCGGGTCTTCTTGTGCCTCTGCCACATTAATATTGAAAACTCTTCCGCGGCCTTGTCCATTCGTGTTCTCCTGGTTCGGGCAATTTCTAATAATGTGGCCCGGTTTTCCACATTTATAACAAACTACATTGGCATAACTTGCTCCGACACTACTTGCTCCGCCATTACTCGTTCCGACACCATTTGTTCCTTTCGTTCTATTAACCCCTGGTCCGTAGACCTCACACTTCACCGTGCTATGACCATTTCTTTTACACTTGTTGCAAAATTTGGTGCAGAACCCCGAGTGATACTTTTCACACCTTTGGCATAGCTGCTTCTGATTGTTGTTGTTGTTGTTGCGGTTATTATTGTTGTTGGGATGATTGTTGTAGTTGCTGTTGTTGTTATTGTTGTTGTTGTTGTTGTTGTTGTTGTTGGACCGTTTGTTGTAGTTACGATTGATGTTGCGATTGTTGGGATAATTGTTGCGTTTATTGTTGTAATTGCTGTTGTTGTTGTATTGGTGATTCTTATCACCGTTTTCCTCCCACTTTCTTTTGACTTGCTTCACATTGGCCTCTTCAGCAGTCTGTTCTTTAATTCTTTCTTCAATCTGGTTCACTAGTTTGTGAGCCATTCTACATGCCTGTTGTATGGAGGCGGGCTCGTGTGAACTTATATCTTCTTGGATTCTTTCCGGTAATCCTTTCACAAACGCGTCGATCTTCTCTTCCTCATCTTCGAATGCTCCCGGACACAATAGGCACAATTCTGTGAATCGTCTTTCGTACGTGGTAATATCAAATCCTTGGGTTCGTAACCCTCTAATTTTGTCTTGAGCTTATTGACCTCGGTTCTGGGACGGTACTTCTCGTTCATCAAGTGCTTGAATGCTGACCACGGTAGTGCGTACGCATCGTCTTGTCCCACTTGCTCTAGATAGGTATTCCACCATGTTAACGCAGAACCTGTGAAGGTATGCGTAGCGTACTTCACTTTGTCCTCTTCAGTACACTTACTTATGGCAAACACCGATTCGACCTTCTCGGTCCACCGTTTCAATCCGATCGGTCCTTCAGTTCCATCAAATTCCAAAGGTTTGCAGGCAGTGAATTCTTTGTAGGTGCATCCTACACGATTTCCTGTACTGCTAGATCCAAGGTTATTGTTGGTATGTAGCGCAGCCTGTACTGCGGCTATGTTTGAAGCTAGAAAAGTACGGAATTCCTCTTCATTCATATTCACGGTGTGTCGAGTAGTCGGTGCCATTTCTTTCAAAATAGTCAAATGGAACAAGTTAATCATACAGAATATTAAGAGTAGTTAATAATATTTCATAGCATAATATGAACTCGTTTATAAAAGCTTTTTCTTCATATTAGCGTTTTATAAGTTTAAATTCGGGTAGTACCTACCCGTTAAGTTCATACTTAGTAGCTAATATACAATTCAACTACTACAATTCTATATGAAAAACTGATTATAATAATATTTCGCGTTCAAACTTTTACACAATATTTTACAAACTTACAATACCGCTTATTTTACATATAGCATGAAATATAGCACACAATAAATTTGATACAAGATGGTTGTGAAGATAATTCTAGCTAGTACACAAGTCGTTCAGTAAAGGCAATAAAGACACGTAATTCATACGTTCAGAAACAAGTCATGCATTCTGGTTTTACTAGGATTACTTCCCATCCTTGGTCTTGTGGAACATAACCGTTATGGCCGTTGATAAGACAGCGTGTTGTAACGTCGTCAAAGGGACGAGGGTTATGTAATGTCCAACAGTCCCGTAACAATCTAAAAACCTCATTTCTTACCCCAATTACCGACTCCGTCACTTGTGGGAACGTTTTGTTTAATAGTTGTAGGCCGATGTTCTTGTTCTCACTTTGGTGAGAAGCGAACATTACTAATCCGTAAGCATAACATGCTTCTTTATGTTGCATGTTAGCCGCTTTTTCTAAATCACGAAGTCTAATATTCGGATATATTGAGTCAAAATAATTTCTTAACCCATTGCGTAAAATAGCATTTGGGTTCCCCGCAATATATGCGTCAAAGTAAACACATCGTAACTTATGGATTTCCCAATGTGATATCCCCCATCTTTCGAACGAAAGCCTTTTATAAACCAAGGCATTCTTGGAACGTTTTTCGAATGTCTTACAAACTGATCTCGCCTTAAATAGTTGTGCCGAAGAATTCTGACCGACTCTAGACAAGATTTCATCAATCATGTCTCCGGGTAGGTCTCTTAAAATATTGGGTTGTCTATCCATTTTGTGTTTTTATACTGTAAAATAGACAAGAGTTAGATTCATAAAAAAAATACTTATTAATACAAGCAATTTTTACATATATCATAAAGCATAAGCATACTATATTACATATATTACACCACACGAATACAGCTATCTTATTCCGACTCGCTTGTTTCTTCTTCTTCGGTTTTGGTTCGTTTTGCCAAGTTTCTAGGGATATATGATGTTCCCCTAATACGAGCCGTCGTTATCCACATTGGTTTAGAAAAACCTGGTGGTTTAGAGGTTCCCGGGTCATTGTTACAATTTAAGGACTTCGGGGGTTGACGATACATATAAAGTTCATCGGGGTTGGAATTAGATTTCTCTATTTTTATGCCCTTTCCCTTATTATTTTCTTTTGCCTTTTTAAATTCAGTTGGGGTAATTTCTATAACATCATCGGAATTCTCGTTAGAATCCGATTCATCGGAGAATTGGTAATCCTCCCAATATTTTGCTTCCTTGGCGGAAACACCATTGACCATAAATAACCTTGGTCGGTTGGTTGAGGATTTTCTTTTACTTAACCGTTTTATTATTTCCCCCACCGGTTCTATTTCTTCATCCGGTTCCGATTCTTCTTCCGGTTCCGATTCTTCTTCCGGTTCCGACTCTTCTTCCGGTTCCTCTTCGGGAACTTGTGAATCAGTCCACGAATCATTCCAATTTACATTTGACTCTTCATTATTATTAGGTGAGTCAATGGGACTTGTTCTAGAGGTAGACATCTATCACATAATATCAAACGCGTTAAGAGATTAATATATCACATAATATTCACATGTTAAAAATATATAGTTTCCAACAAAATTTGTTAAGCAATCATTTTTCAAGTAAACACGGTCGAAGTCCAGACTCACTAATGCATCCTAACAAACTCGATAAGACACACTAATGCAAAATTCTGGTTCTCTAAGACCAACGCTCGAATACCAACTGAAATGTCCCGTTCTTATTGATTAAAAACGTTCCATATTAATTGATTTCGTTGCGAGGTTTTGACCTCTATATGAGACGTTTTTCAAAGACTGCATTCATTTTAAAACAAACCATAACCTTTATTTCGTCAATAAAGGTTTAAAAAGCTTTACGTAGATTATCAAATAATGATAATCTAAAATATCCTGTTTACACACGACCATTACATAATGGTTTACAATACAAATATGTTACAACAAAATAAGTTTCTTGAATGCAGTTTTTACACAATATCATACAAGCATGGACTCCAAATCTCGTCCTTATTTAAGTATGCGATAGCGGAAGCTCTTAATAATCACCTGAGAATAAACATGCTTAAAACGTCAACAAAAATGTTGGTGAGTTATAGGTTTAACCTATATATATCAAATCATAATAATAGACCACAAGATTTCATATTTCAATACACACCCCATACATAGAGATAAAAATCATTCATATGGTGAACACCTGGTAACCGACATTAACAAGATGCATATATAAGAATATCCCCATCATTCCGGGACACCCTTCGGATATGATATAAATTTCGAAGTACTAAAGCATCCGGTACTTTGGATGGGGTTTGTTAGGCCCAATAGATCTATCTTTAGGATTCGCGTCAATTAGGGTGTCTGTTCCCTAATTCTTAGATTACCAGACTTAATAAAAAGGGGCATATTCGATTTCGATAATTCAACCATAGAATGTAGTTTCACGTACTTGTGTCTATTTTGTAAATCATTTATAAAACCTGCATGTATTCTCATCCCAAAAATATTAGATTTTAAAAGTGGGACTATAACTCACTTTCACATATTTTTACTTCGTCGGGAAGTAAGACTTGGCCACTGGTTGATTCACGAACCTATAACAATATATACATATATATCAAAGTATGTTCAAAATATATTTACAACACTTTTAATATATTTTGATGTTTTAAGTTTATTAAGTCAGCTGTCCTCGTTAGTAACCTACAACTAGTTGTCCACAGTTAGATGTACAGAAATAAATCGATAAATATTATCTTGAATCAATCCACGACCCAGTGTATACGTATCTCAGTATTGATCACAACTCAAACTATATATATTTTGGAATCAACCTCAACCCTGTATAGCTAACTCCAACATTCACATATAGAGTGTCTATGGTTGTTCCGAAATATATATAGATGTGTCGACATGATAGGTCTAAACATTGTATACGTGTCTATGGTATCTCAAGATTACATAATATACAATACAAGTTGATTAAGTTATGGTTGGTATAGATTTGTTACAAATTTTTACGTAGCTAAAATGAGAAAAATTATCCAATCTTGTTTTACCCATAACTTCTTCATTTTAAATCCGTTTTGAGTGAATCAAATTGCTATGGTTTCATACTGAACTCTATTTTATGAATCTAAACAGAAAAAGTATAGGTTTATAGTCGGAAAAATAAGTTACAAGTTGTTTTTGTAAAGGTAGTCATTTCAGTCGAAAGAACGACGTCTAGATGACCATTTTAGAAAACATACTTCCACTTTGAATTTAACCATAATTTTTGGATATAGTTTCATGTTCATAATAAAAATCATTTTCTCAGAATAACAACTTTTAAATCAAAGTTTATCATAGTTTTTAATTAACTAACCCAAAACAGCCCGCGGTGTTACTACGACGGCGTAAATCCGGTTTTACGGTGTTTTTCGTGTTTCCAGGTTTTAAATCATTAAGTTAGCATATCATATAGATATAGAACATGTGTTTAGTTGATTTTAAAAGTCAAGTTAGAAGGATTAACTTTTGTTTGCGAACAAGTTTAGAATTAACTAAACTATGTTCTAGTGATTACAAGTTTAAACCTTCGAATAAGATAGCTTTATATGTATGAATCGAATGATGTTATGAACATCATTACTACCTTAAGTTCCTTGGATAAACCTACTGGAAAAGAGAAAAATGGATCTAGCTTCAACGGATCCTTGGATGGCTCGAAGTTCTTGAAGCAGAATCATGACACGAAAACAAGTTCGAGTAAGATCATCACTTGAAATAAGATTGTTATAGTTATAGAAATTGAACCAAAGTTTGAATATGATTATTACCTTGTATTAGAATGATAAACTACTGTAAGAAACAAAGATTTCTTGAGGTTGGATGATCACCTTACAAGATTGGAAGTGAGCTAGCAAACTTGAAAGTATTCTTGATTTTATGTAACTAGAACTTGTAGAATATATGAAGAACACTTAGAACTTGAAGATAAAACTTGAGAGAGATCAATTAGATGAAGAAAATTGAAGAATGAAAGTGTTTGTAGGTGTTTTTGGTCGTTGGTGTATGGATTAGATATAAAGGATATGTAATTTTGTTTTCATGTAAATAAGTCATGAATGATTACTCATATTTTTGTAATTTTATGAGATATTTCATGCTAGTTGCCAAATGATGGTTCCCACATGTGTTAGGTGACTCACATGGGCTGCTAAGAGCTGATCATTGGAGTGTATATACCAATAGTACATACATCTAAAAGCTGTGTATTGTACGAGTACGAATACGGGTGTATACGAGTAGAATTGTTGATGAAACTGAACGAGGATGTAATTGTAAGCATTTTTGTTAAGTAGAAGTATTTTGATAAGTGTATTGAAGTCTTTCAAAAGTGTATAAATACATATTAAAACACTACATGTATATACATTTTAACTGAGTCGTTAAGTCATCGTTAGTCGTTACATGTAAGTGTTGTTTTGAAACCTTTAGGTTAACAATCTTGTTAAATGTTGTTAACCCAATGTTTATAATATCAAATGAGATTTTAAATTATTATATTATCATGATATTATCATGTATGAATATCTCTTAATATGATATATATACATTAAATGTCTTTACAACGATAATCGTTACATATATGTCTCGTTTAAAAATCATTAAGTTAGTAGTCTTGTTTTTACATATGTAGTTCATTGTTAATATACTTAATGATATGTTTACTTATCATAGTATCATGTTAACTATATATATATATATATCCATATATATGTCATCATATAGTTTTTACAAGTTTTAACGTTCGTGAATCACCGGTCAACTTGGGTGGTCAATTGTCTATATGAAACATATTTCAATTAATCAAGTCTTAACAAGTTTGATTGCTTAACATGTTGGAAACATTTAATCATGTAAATATCAATCTCAATTAATATATATAAACATGGAAAAGTTCGGGCCACTACACATGAGGTCTATGAACACAGCAGGTGCATTCGTCAATCCGAACGGTATAACAAGAAACTCAAAGTGACCGTAACAGGAGCGAAAAGCAGTTTTTGAAACATCAGATTCTTTAACACGCAACTGATGATAGCCGGAACGAAGATCAATTTTTGAATAAACAGATGAACCCTGAAGCTGATCGAACAGATCATCAATTCTCGGAAGGGGATAACGGTTTTTAATAGTAAGCTTGTTCAACTCACGATAATCAATGCACAAACGAAAAGAACCATCCTTCTTCTTAACAAACAGAACAGGAGCTCCCCAAGGGGACGAACTAGGATGAATAAAACCCTTGTCTAACAACTCACGGAGTTGACTCGACAATTCTTGAAGTTCAGAAGGCACAAGATGATAAGGAGCACGTGCTACAGGAGCAGCACCGGGAATAAGATCAATTTGAAATTCTACCGCGCGTTACGGCGGAAGGCCAGGTAAATCTTCGGGAAATACCTCGGGAAAATCTCTAACAATATGAACATCTCCAACGCTCTTCGTTTCTTTTTCGGAATCAACAACATGGACTAGAATAGCATGACAGCCTTTGCGAAGATGTTTAAGAACTTTCAAACAGCTAATAAGATTTAACTGTCGGCATTTCTTATCTCCAAGAACCATCAGCGGCTCTCCAACCACATTAGTAATACGAACAGCTTTATCATAACACACAATCTCAGCACGATTCGCAGATAACCAATCCATCCCAATAACAACATCAAAACTACCAAGTTCAATTGGTACCAAATCTATCTCAAAATCTCTACCAGCTAAACTAATGTTACATTTACGATGCACAGTCTTAGCAGTGAGTACCTTACCATTAGCTATTTCAACAACATAAGTATTGTCTAAAGGAGTTAACGGTGTTTTGATTTTTGGACTTAATTTACTCGACACAAAACTCAAATCAGCCCCTGAATCAAATAGTTCATAAACTGATAAATCGTTGACTGAGAACGTACCAGTAACGAGTTTAGGATCTTCCTCAGCATCCCTAGCGTTAATGTTGAACGCTCTACCACGCGCAGTCTCTGCAGTCTTCTTGTTGGGACAGGCATCACGGAAATGCCCCGGCTTCCCACACTCGTAACAAACTCTCGGATTACCTCCATTATTCGACTTTCCATTACCATTACCATTACCACCTATATTACCAGTATTATTACCATTATTACCACCTGCAGCAGGAGTAGCAGAACCCGGCAGAAGCACCGTACAATCCTTAGCAATGTATCCCTGTTTGGAGCACCTTTTGCAAGTCACGGTACAGAAACCATCATGAGCCTTGTAACAACGAGGACACACACGCTGACTGCGGTTATTCGAACCAAAAATATCCTGCTTTTTCTGCTGACTCTGGTTTTGATTACGGTTATTATCCCACTTTCTCTTCCCATTATCAGCTTTCTTAACAGCCTCTTCACTGGGTTCGGTTACAGCAGCCTTGCTTCTTCTCAAGATCTTATCATTTAACTTATGAGCCATTGACATCGCGACCTCAATAGTCTGGGGCTCACTAGATTCAACCCCATGTTCAATTTTCTCGGACAGCTCATCAATGTAAGCTTCGATCTTAAGATTCTCATCGGCGTAAACATTAGGGCACAACAAAGTCAACTCAAAGAACCTCTGCTCGTAGGCATCTAATTCGGTGCCCTTCATTTTCAAGTTTTTAAGTTCAACCTCTAGCTTCTTAAGCTCACCCCTAGGTCGGTAGCGGGTGATCATTCTTTCCTTGAAATTATTCCAAGTTAAACCATAAGCCACATCATTTCCCAAACTGTTAACCAAGTTGTTCCACCAGGTCAAAGCACTATCCTTCAAAGTGCAGCTAGCAAAACTAACCTTGTCTTCCTCTCGGACTCGACTAACCCTGAAAATAGACTCGATTTTCTCGAACCAGCGGGTAAGTCTTATGGGTCCTTCTGTACCACTGAATTCCTGTGGACGACTTGTCATAAACATTTTGTGGGAGCACCCCACCTGATTGTTCGCATTAACATTTGCATTAGCATTCGCTGCCATAGCAGCAGCTATCCCTTCGGTAACAAGACATTGGATACGGGCTTCGTTGGACTCTCTAGGAGGCATGATCTTCAAAACAGAATAACACAATGCGTCCTGAAACCACAAGCAACGTGTTTAGTACTAACGGTTGTGTTATAAAGGAATAGATCGAACACGAAAAGATTAACCATTAAAATAATAGTCAGTAAACACTATGAGTAATAACATGATAGTTATGATTGTTATAGAAATAACCACCACATGCATACATATTTTATGATAACATCATACAACATACATATCACCTAACATGCATGATCTACATTACGCATAATATAACATGCCAAGAGTCACAACATCAGAAATAAAATGTGATAATGATAATAGATGTCATAAAAATAACCATCCATACATAATGAAAAACATCCCATAACAACATCTTAATAAAATCCTCGGCAAAACGCCATACATAACCCAAAAATGTATGTATGAAAGGACATTAAGTCTTATGAAATAAATTATCAATCATGAATCATCATATCACATCTGCTTAGAGCGGGTGTGATAAGCTTGGCCAGCATGAGTCTCAGCAGGTGGCTCATACTTCCGCAACTTTCCTTTCACTTCTTCCAACTCTGCCTTCAAACCACGTCAAAACACTTAACGGCTCCGTCACTTGGTCCCAAAGCTTGATCGAACTTAAATGAATTTAACAAACGACATTGCATTCTTTTATTTCAAAGTTTCCCAAAAAGGAAAGCATACCAAAAAAATGTAGTTTAAAAGTAACCCAACATATTAATAATCCAAAGTTGACACAAAACACTGTCAACAACCCACAAGTATTAATTATTCAAAAACCGAATGCAAGCCAAAGTTTCATTAATTGTTTCATAAAAATCTGCCCAAATGCATGCAGACTCTTCTAAACACAACGGAAGCATCACATAAACTCAAGTACCTGTAAAAACATGCGAGTAAACTGTCAACACAAAGGTTGAGTGAATTATAGGTTTAAATAATTGAATAAACTTTAGACCACAAGATTTAAAAAAATGTTAGAAAACATTAAACATTATTCCATTATCAATGAGCCACCTGGTAACCACTTAACCCTTTATTTACCCTTGCGAAACACAATAAAAATATACACTGGACAGTGTATCTACAACAAATTACGAAGTACTAAACATTCCGATTATAAATTGCTAGCGCGACTGGCTCGAAATGGGGTTGTCAAACCCGATAGATCTATCCGTAGGATTCACGTTCACCGGTAGAAATCAATGATTACAGTTACCAGACTAGGGAATATTTTTGTCCAACTCACAATGAATAATTTAAATTTAATTGTCACTTGCGTCTAAACATGAAATAAAATGCATGTAATCACATCCCAAAAATATACTTTGAAAAGTATGTAAAAACGGGACTATAACTCACCTTAACAGTAATGAAGTAACCAACACAATTAAGCGAACAACAAAAGTATTACAGTGATCAGGAATGATCACAACGCCGACCTATAAATAAAGCAGGTCGATATAAATAACTAACTTAGGTCAAGTCTTAGTATGATAGCTATTGTACATGTTGCAAGTAGACATAGAACAATACTTAATATGCATCGGTTTGATCGGAACAGCTTACGGACACACACTTTCTATTTTTAGAAAGTTTCTATTTTTAGCAGGTTTCTATTTTTGGAAAGTTTCTATTTTTGAAAAGTTTCTATTTTTGGAAAGTTTCTATTTTTGGAAAGTTTCCAAATTTAAAAAGTTGCTATTTTAGGAAAGTTTATAAGTTAGGAAAGTTTCCTTAATTAGAATGTCAACAAAAGTCAACTGAAAGTCAAAGTCAACCGAAAGTTAACTCAAAAGTCAACCTTGGTCAAACATGGTCAACGTAAATTTTAAAAGTGTAAGTTATAATAATAATATAAGTCATAACGTTTATTAAAGTTAAATATGTCTAATTATGTCATAACATAAGTTTAATTAAATTAAAATGAATTATTAAAGTTAATATAAGTTTAAATGATATAATTAATATAACATAAGTATTTAATTAATTAATTAAATATTAGTCATAATGTAAGTATTATTAATTAATAATAATTTTTAAATCATACCATAAGTATCTTTAATTAATAATGAATTATTAATCATATCATAAGTTTCTAATTATAATTATCAAATCATAAGTATTTAATAATTAAATAATAACTAAGCCTTATAATAATTAAATAATTAATTAATCCTTATTATAAGTCTTATTATAATAACCTCATAATATAAGTTTAATACTTATCATAAGTATTTTCCATTAATAATGAAGTATTATTAATCATATGTTTATTTAAAATGTTAATTAAATCATAAGTATTAATTAAATGATATAATAAATATATATCATAAGTCTTAAATAATATTAATTAATTTTTTTTATCATAAGTAATTAAATTATAATGAAATCCATTATTTATATCCTAAGTTTAATAATTAATCAAAAGTTTTAAATCAAAAGTTCATCGGGTCGTATCCTGAGCCCCGGGTGTCGGTTTTCGGCGAGCCTTACATATATCTCCGCCTAAGCAACCCACCCGACACTTTGGTACACTCAAGAACACACCGTGAACAGTCCATAAGTCATGATATACAGCCAATACACTACTTGGAACTTCAATTCAATCAAAAACGTGTTTTAGACGTAACGGGTGATTCGTGGCTCGGATTGAGATGACCCGAACATGAAAGTTCGCCCCACCATCAGTCCTAACACACTAACACACCCTAAAGTCACCAAATATGGTCACAAAGTCGGACCAAACATGGTTCATACCAAAATCACAATTCAATCTTAACAAAATACCACTTTGATCATAATTAGGGTTCCGGGAATCGAAACGACATGAATCCGGAGTCTAAAATTAATGTCTTGATGAGAGAAACTCATTTATATACTTTATTTTAACTTTTATATCAGTTACAAAGTCAGAAACACACGAAAAAACTGCTTTCCAAATTTTATCAAACCGAAAAATATGCAATCGAGCAATTCTACGCATACAATCAACATTACAACAACTAATAATCATCATACTAATAATATAAACATAAAATACAGAAAAATAAATAAAAATTAAAAGTCTAGGGTTAGGGTTTATACCCTAATCAAGAAACAAGATGTGTAATCGCGTAGAGAACGGAACGAGGAACGCGTTGATGTAAACTAATTGATGATCCAAGCAAGATTTTTGTTGAAGAATGGTGGTGTTGGGGAGGTGCTAGTCGACGGCCAAAAGGAGAGGGAGGAGGGAGAGGAGAGCAAAAATAGAAAATTAGGTTTAATAAAAAGTGGAATGGAAATAATACTCCAAAAATAAAAATCAAGGGAGTTTTACTCCCCCCTTGGTGTCTCGGCCGAATGAGGAGTCATGGGGTGGGCTCCATGGCCCAATCTTGCTAAATGTGTAATTGCTTGTGGCCCGAAAGCCCGAACGAATCCCGAAACGCGAAAACGCACTTACGCGATTAAAAATCCGGAAAGATAACAAACGCGCGACGAAAAATAAATATAAACACCCTATATAATAATATGATCTTAAAATATCATATTTAAAATAATTAGGATTTAAATATCCCAAAAATGCGTCCGTTGGTTTAAAAACCGAAAAGATTCGCCGGATAGAAATCCGCGATTCGTATAAACGTACGTTTTAAAATATGAATACATATATCCACATAACACATAATAATTAATATATTATTACTAAAATAATAATATAGGTCATGAAATGACGTAACACAATTAACAGTTAACGGTCGTTAAATAATTAACGGTAAAAGATAATGGAAAAAGTAGGGTCGTGACAGTAGGGCAAAAAATATAGTACGTTGCAAAAGATATACCTACCTTTCATAATGCGCTATTGACTTGGAATGTTCAACCTCGTCTTCAAAGTCAGTCAAATGTCTAGCATCTTTGAAGATACCAAAAATGGAGCACATATGAGAAGTATCGGTCGTGGATCAATATTTGGATCAATTTGCTTTGATTCATTTACTTTATTGACAAGCTCTTGCTACATAGGTGCACCAGGGTTATTTTCGGCTAGCATAGATATTCACATGTATATGTTTACATCAAAAAATTGTAGATAGTGGTTCTTGAAAGAGGTGAAAAGCTAGACAATTTAGTATAGAATAGTTCAGATCTCAGGGCAGCTTCACATGTGCAAATTTTATCAATGTTGAGTTATAGTTAGTGTTGTAAAACTCGGCCAACTTGACCGAGTTCTCGTTGAGTTCTCGGTTTAGTTTTCCAACCGAGTTCTCCGTGCCCAACTCAGTCAACGAAGAAGTTACTCGGTCAACGGCCGAGTTTCTCGGTTAACTCCGCCAACTCGGCAACTTGGTCAAAAATCGGCAACTCGATCTAGAACTCGGCTAATTAGTTAGAGTTTATTAGAATTTATGTTAGAACATAACAAGAAAAACCTGTCCGACACACTTAATTATATTGTTTGTTTTTAAGGTTGAAACCAATTTGATTTAAATAGTCAAACATAACCCAAAATGACCTGCATGGATTTTATAAAATAAATGCAATAATTTGGCCTGTTATCTTTCACTTTGATTTATTAGGAAGTATAAAATGTCAGTTACATAAAAAAAACATAACCCAAGGGTAACAGTTGCCTGAAAGCCATTGGTTTTGAAGCAATGACAATAGTTAGTTTATGCACTCACTGATCATTTTAAACTAACAAAAGCCTAAGAGAGGTCCCAATGGAGTAAGACCTCCATCTTAGTCCAGGTGTGCCACACAGCGTCACATCAGCACTTCCTTTCCAGGATTAAAACCCATGACTAAACACTTCCAACAGTGTCACTCCTTTCTCAAATAAATTGGGACCCTCTATATTAATTAATTATTGTGTGTACAAATATTGGAACACTATGTACAAGCCACAAAGCAATAAACTTTCGTCCACAAATATGACTGAAAAGGATGATTGGAGAGACGAAGTGGAGGACTAAGTGGAGGGCGCCCCCTGGACTAATTGGTGCCAACAGTGTCCTCCTGGACTAAGGCTTGGACGGGGTGGAAGACACCACCGTTGGGAGCACTTCTAAGTGTACAAGTACTAAATCAGTCGTTATTGAATGTCTGGTTTTGTATAATTCGAATCCAAATGAATGAAGAGGGTATTTTTGGCACACAGATTTGTTTAAGGTACAAATACAAGTGGCAAAGTTGTGGATTGGTCTGGTTGGTTTGCGGGTTTAAACAGGTAAATAAAAAATTATTGGATCTTCTTGCAAGGCCATTGGTAATATTTTCCCACTTGTCGCGTATGCAAGACATGCTATTTGAGCAGTATGCAATTTGTTTAGTTGATCAAAATTTGTTAGGTTTATTACCATTACCAACAACACTATTTATTTATGGTGAGAAGTTACTATTTACGGTGGCATCACCGTAACTACCTCAAACTTTCGCGGTATCTTGGTAATTTTTTTTTAAAAACCCATTATTCAATTCTTTTTCCTCTTATTTTTTAAACGTACTATTAACCTATCACTAACCACTAACCCATCAAAATCACCGACAGTTAACCGATCAAAAACCCCCCAAGCGAATCGTGGGTTTTTTTACTCGTTATAAACCAAAAGGTAGAAGATTTTTCCTGTTCGGGCTACCCGTGAGGGCGAGTAATCCGACCCCATACTCTAATGTACGCAGCCCAACAAGATTACTCCCTGGCTGTTTCCAAACCCTACTATGGCCGCCACTAAATATTCGCCCTATACAGAATTCGAACCTGAGACCTCTTGCAAGGAACTCAGGGTCTCAACCACTCAACTATCTGGTGATGGTTTAGTTATAAACAAAATGAATTATATATATGTATATAAGTGTTTTGTGTGGAATCATGTAGCTTAATTAATCCAATATAGAAGGTAAAATCATTTTCAAAATGTGCTAGCTTGTTTCAACATGTGATAAAGCGGTTTAATATTCTGAATTAATTCAATAATCTGGAACCAAGTAGGAGCGGAGCTTGAACGTTGCGGTTGGAGGGATCAAATTTTGTCTAAAGTGTGATATGTTTTTTAGCATGAAAAAATGCTAAGTTTGGTGGACAAAATTGCATATTTTATACACATTTTAGGTGAAAATATTAATTGTACATCATCTAAGTTAGCTTCTTAAACTTTAGTTTTAAAGTTGATTTTAAGGTAAAAATGCCCAAGAGATACGAAAGAATGAAGTAAAGTGTTGATGAAAACAAAATCTACGTGCCTTCACCATTTTCGTCATATCTTTCTTCATACAGACTCCGATTTAGTTGATTCAAAAGCTTAAACGTCCGTAACTCAAAGGGCTACAAAATACCATTACTTACTGAAACTTTTGGAGTCCCCTAATAAAGCTCCGCCCCTGGAACCAAGACATGCTACAATCAGAAGCCTATTAAGACTCATGTGGTGGAAATTTACCTTTTTAAAATTCTTATACTCACAATATAATTACTATCATGCTGAGTTTTTATTTTTTATTTATTTTTTTTTTTTTTATGAAACACTGGATTTTTTTTATCAAATAAGCCGATGGCTAAACGTTTACATCAATAGCAACACACAAGTAGCGAGCTACCACTACACTCCTAATTACAAACACCAAGATAGTAAAATTTTAGGAACTCCTAAATTACATTCAAAAAAACAGGAACAAAAACTGGGGCAGCCTGGGAAATAACATGAGAAACAAAACGGGCCTTGAAGCTGTACATCTCAAAAAAAGGCCCAACCGGATCAGAATTAAAACAGCCTGGCCCAGCAGTGGTGTCGTAAACCCTAGCCGACTCCAAAACACCTACTACCTCATCTTCAACACCTTCTTTATAAGCATTTTTTAGCTCCTCGAACTGTTTAGAGTAAACAATCGAGGCTGATCCAGCAGCCACCGAAGCACCACCGTATCCGTAGACCATCCATTATTAAACATCCGTTCGATCACTGACGAGTCCCCATCACAATTTAGGGTTTTACTTTACTGACGGTAGGTAAACTCAATCTCTAGAATATTTCTCAATTAATCATCTAATCTATAATCTTTTTCAATTAATCATTATATATATAGTTTGATTTTGTTCAGTTGCGATTAATTCGTTTATTATGATTGATATTTTTTTTTTGTTAAGTTAAAAGCTCATAATTTCCGATGTATATTAAATACATATGGGTTTTATATCTATATTTTGTTTATAAAAGTTTTATCATTTGTTTTATTGCTCAAGTTGTTAAAAGTTAGATTATAGCAATGGATGTTTTTTAATTTGTAAGAACTATATTCAAGAGTTACTTTTTTTTTTTTTTTTTTTTTGTATTTTAAAAAGATTATTTTTAGTGAATAATCATGTTATATAACAAAAATGCTTTGCACAAATTACCGTATGCTGTTGTATTTGACGACAGTTAATAGTTTATTGTTTCATGTTCTTAGTCGGTACTTTGTAATCAAATATTATTTTTTTGTTTAAGTACTAATTTTATAAATAAAACAGGACACGAGCCCTAATTTTTGATCATGTAAATTTAATCTATGTTATTAAAACCAATGATTTATAGTTACGAAAGTTACATTATGTTATATATCTAATCCTTTTTATTCTCGGTCGACTAAATTTATTTCAGTAAAGATGAGGTATATTAAGATCTATAAAGCAAACCTTCAATGGCGTTCCGTTCAACATCATCCAATCACAAGAGTTATCAATATGACGTGTTCGTGAACTTTAAAAACAGGTAAATAAGATAATTTTTTAATTTGTGTATTTATGGTTATTTATTATTTTTTTGTTGTACATTATTTGTTGTTGCAATGATAATGATTAGTTTATGCTGCGTCTATCTTTTTTATTAACAACATTTAGGTTTGAATCTTAGAAATTAAAATTAACGGTGATAAAATATGCACCTGTGAAGCTGCAATGGTATGCACTCACGAATCATTTTAAACTAACAAAAGCCTCGGTGTACAAGTATTTAATCAGTCATTATTGAATGTTCGTTATTAAATGTCTGTTTTTGTATACGAAGTAATTCGAATCCAAATGAATGAAGAGGGTATTTATAACAACACTGCCTTTTCTGTCACTTCAGTTAACTTTCTGTTAGTTTTTTTTAATGGCGATTACTTGACGTTTATGTGTTTATGTGTAATAAATACGTACTTGATCGTTGGAGGTTTACGATAATTAATATGTGTTAATATTAATTCGAATAAATATTTCAGATAAAGAAATACGATAAAAACGATACGGTTTTGATAATTGCTTTTCGAGCAACGAAACGCTCGGGTTTATTTTAATAATTATTTTAATAATTATTAACTTTTTAAAAATATTTAATTTATTGGGTTTTTAATAAATTAAACGTTTGGTTGCGTTTTAACGATCGGTTTAGCGTTCCGAGCCTTCGGCACGTCTAAACGGATTTTAAAACGAGCCACGACTACGCGCTTTTGCAAAACATGAGCCCGGGAGTCACTCACTTGGGCCAATCGGCCGATCCCATGTCCCCCCCTCTTTTAATTTTGTTGTTGGGCTTAAATGGACTAGTGCTTGCCCTTAAATTAGTTCATGATAATTAACTAAGGCCCTAAGCTAAGTTATAACTAGTAAATTAATTTCCTGGAACCCTCATTCACACAAAATCAGTCGACTAAACTGCTCCTCTCCTCCCCTCCTGCTGCCGTCGCCCAATCCACACACACACTCAAACTTCAATTTTTGATAAAACCTTGAACATCAAAGTTGCAATTCGTGTCATCCTCTACGTATTGGTGTGCTTTATTTGTCGA
Organism: Rutidosis leptorrhynchoides; assembly: GCF_046630445.1. Lineage (NCBI taxonomy): Eukaryota > Viridiplantae > Streptophyta > Magnoliopsida > Asterales > Asteraceae > Rutidosis > Rutidosis leptorrhynchoides. Next base: position 336,287,626 of record NC_092343.1, on the reverse strand, counting down.
TCAAAGGTATAAATAGCTAACCCTAATTCTTAAAATTAGATTTTTATTAAGGCTTCATGATTTAGGTTGTCTATTGCTTTGATGAATGTTAGATGCGATAAATTATCCGTTTTGATTGTTATATATGAAAACCGAATTTGTTTATTGTGTGTACAGTAGTTTTAATTTTTCAATGGCATGATATTATGTGATATTTGGATTCCTCATGAAAAACTATTGATTTTAGGCTTTGGATTTGCTTGATTTCGTTTCCGGATGATCAAGTTATGTCCATTTGAAATTAACGTTGTGTTTTTGTTGATTGATCAGAAATCTGGGTTTGATAGACCACGAATTGGTTTGTGAATTTATTACCATTGGATAGATAATTCAAAAATATTTGGTTTACACTAGGATATCATGTCATTTGCTTGAGTATAACTTGTGATATGCTTGATTTAGTGAAAAAGTGGATTTTTAAAGCACTTGCATGAAAACAGCCTTGTATGCTAAAATGTAATAACTTCTGGGTTTAAAGCTTTTCATATCTGAAATGTACACAAAAAGTACTTCACTTTTCATGTAGATATCATGGTCTAATTGTATCTAGATCTTCGGATAATTGCATGCGAAAGTGACTAGCTGAACTAGGATCGAATCAGCAACTTGCTCTCTGTTTTATACTCTGTGGTTTGTGTTTAATGATTTAGCATGAATGCTTCTGGAATATGAATCTTGACATGATATGTGACATATTGTTAGTTAATTGCAATCTTTGAAACCTTATGCATTGGGCACACTAGAGTCATAGTTTGTGTAATTTCTGAATTGAGTTGAAAAGTGAACATCCAACTTCTTCTGAATTGAGTTGAAAACTGAACATCCAACTTGCATGAATAAACCTTACAAATTGGCTAAACAAAAATTGCTCATCTTTTGATATGTGTTAGTTTGACTTGTCCTTGAACCATGGCCACTGATCTTGTATCAATTGCATGTCCCTAGCTCCGGTTATAGCCAATACGAAATCAGTCGCGGTCAGAAATTGACTTGGCAAACCATAAATGTACCCCTTCTGATTCCTGACTTTTAGACATCGTATGAGACCCTGGCCGGACTTTTTGGAATCGATTTTGAGTATACTTATGATCTGGAGTTTGCCATGTTTGCATGAATTTTGTGCTATGAGATATTATGCGAAGTTTGCTACATGTACATGAACTTTATGCATGACGATAAACCGTGATTGTGAAATTGACCATTTATGATCTAAAACGTGTTGTTTGACTTAGGTTTGACATGTTGACCAATATTTGACATGAACCTACTGATGTTGACTTTAGTTGACTACTTCGACCAAGTTTGACTTTTGGTTTGACTTTGGTTGACTTTGTTTGACTTGCATGAACTAGTTGAACTTTTACTTTGAAACGCGTCGAGTCGAGTAATAAGACAACTTATACTATGAAACCACATTTGTTTAGGACATATTTATCGACCAACCTAAATACTTATACTTAGGTTGCATTACTCGGCACTAAACCATACAAGTTATTTGTCCACTTTTCAATTCGAGATTTATTCAAAGGTGAGTCTACAGTCCCGCTTTTTACATGTTTTCAGGGATGAGAATACATGCCGAATTACTTATACATTTTTGCAAATGCTTTTATGTTGACACGAGTACTATATATATATGATGCGGTGAAACAGTACCTTTATTTTTTGAACGGATTTGAGTTGTTTTGTTACACGAATTGATTTATTGTATATATGGTATTTTAATGAATTCAAGTTGATTTCACACATATATAGGCAACTAATCCTATCCGCGTAGTTTAGTTTTATAGGTAAATGATTTGTTCCACAGGGAGATGAAGTATTTTAATGGTTTTTAATAGTCTTTGAAGTTAAACTTATTTAAAGGAGGTTTTGGATTAGGAATTTATGTATTTAGCATAATAATAATAAAATATAACTAAATCTTAAATTAATTAAACTACTTTAAAAATTACACGATTAAATGATTTATAATTATTAAAAAGTGATATGACATGAATCTATACTAATGATGATAAAACAAATTTTATTACTAAATGGTAATTAATAAAACAATAACTTTTAATAAAACTAAATGATTAGAATTTTGTTTTGAGCAATAAAATATAATACAAATTTACTTAAATTAACTAAATAATAAGTTTTAATTAAATTAAAGATAAATCATAGGAAATTATAATAATTAAACTAATTATAAATTAATTACTTTAAAATAATAATAAAAGATTTAATTTAAACTTTGAATTTTTAATTAAAATTCGTAACAGTGCTAGTGCTACACTTACGCGTTTCGCGTAATGATATACGCGTTTCGTGTATGGTCTACACGATCCGCGTATGTTATATACGATGTGACAAACAGTACTGGTACAATTTTAAGTATTTTGATTTATATTTTTAATTTTATTCCTGTATAATAATACGTAAATAATAATAATAATAATAATAATAATAATAATTATTTTTGCAATATATAAATGGGAGTGTTTACTTAAATGTCACCTCTAGATCCATGGATTGTTTTAAGCTCTTATTAAAATGTTTAGTATAAAACTTTATATTTTTCTTTCGAATAAATAAAGTTTCAACTAGCTAATTAAGTCTAATTTTCATCGGATCTTATTTTAGGTAGTTACTATTTCCCAAGTATTTAAATTAAGACCCAACCCAGTTTTGACTTTCGCCAAAACCCAAATCATAACACGGTTTCCCTTTTTACAATTTCACTTTTATATGACTAGTGATATTACCCAAACCGCCGAAATTTATTTCTAATTTAGTGTTAGTAAATTATTCATAAGTTCGTCTAAATCACTTTTAATGTTGAAGCTTGATTTATATAAATAAAAATAACTTTCGTTATTTGAATCTTAATAAATTAAGTGACAAGGGTTAAATATCTAAACACATGATAATGGTTCTTTTAGTTAGGCTCAATGTTAAAAATACTTAAGTTACATTTTAATTTTCACAAATGATAACAATCAATTTCACTAAGGGCAAACTACATCTAAGCAAACACTAGGGAAATTAGCTACTCATTATACTAGGGTAAACATAAAAATATAAACATACAAACATAATAATAACGATAAAAATTGATAACGATAATTTTAATGGAATATACTTAAGAAAATCTTCATTTTCATTAACTTCAAACGGTAGAAAATTACAATAATAACACCATTTCACTCGCACAATAATACCCTTAATCACGAACAATACACTCTTAAAACTATCCTAAATATTGAATCTTGAAATTAAACGGAACTGAAAATAAATGATGCGGAGTGAATGAAAATTAAATACAATAGCTAAAAAAAATAATTATTGATGTCTCCCTCTCTGCTCTCTATGTGTCCTCTTTGTATCTCTCTGTGTCTCCGTATGTATAGCATTGAGAGTTGAAGTAGTAGGTCAAAAGTGCTCTTAGAACTGTAATATTCTTATGTTATCTGTAAAGCTGAAAAGTAATGTACTATACTAAAAAAAAAACCGTCCCATGTGAAATTGAATCTGGATCCGGATAAAAACATTACGCGTTTCGCGTAACCATTCACACGTTTCGCGTAAGAGCAATAACATTACGCGTTCCGCGTAGTATTCCACACGATATGCGTAAGAGCAAGTTTGAATCTGTATTTTAATCATAACTTACGCGTTTCGCGTGAATACTTACACGATCCGCGTAAGTTTAAACAGAAATTTTCTTGTTTTTATTTTTGCGTTCGTTCTTTGTTGATCCCGTGTTGACGTAAATTGATTTGGAAATTTCATTTGAAATCTTTTTCTTCGATCATCTTTAACTTGTATTCGAGTAATGTTATCTCGATATATATTTGGTTTAAATCCGTCGTTTATCGTCATTTCTTCAAACTTCAAGTTCGCTTTTACTTTTGTCGTTTTTCTCGTGAATTATGCATTTGAATGTCTTCGTTTAGGTAAAAGCTGATGAAATATAAATGATATTGCGTCGAAATATATGTATGTTATCAAAATACCCCACACTTGAACGTTGCTTGTCCTCAAGCAATTACATCTTTCAAATAGAATCGGAACATTACATATATTTTTTTTCCATATCGAACATTAAATCACACAACACACGCTACACGAAATGAAACACACGCTATATGGAATAAGTTGGAAACATTACACAATATTTATTGGATCACACGCACACCACACGAAATGAAATTCTGACAACAGAAACAAAGTTGAAACTCGTGATTAAGGTTTAAAAATTTGGATCCTTAGGAAAAATTGGACCTTGTGAAAACGTTTTATGTTTTTATAAAATGTCATGCTTGTTTTTACACTAGACACGTTTTCCGGTTTTAACCTCAAATAGTGGTTGAGGGTAACTGAAAACCGTAGTCTTATTCGGCGATTAGCAAGCTATCTGCCCCCATGATTAAAGTATCATGGAACTTGAAACTGAATGTCCAAAAAAATGGTTTTACACAATATAGTTCATAAAATAGCATAAATTTTAGAAGAAACTTATATCGTGTCCAAATATCATCGGTGAACCATGAGTTTGCACACCTCAATTTGTTATGGCATATGTATGTTGACCGCGGTAAAACATAGATGCAGTTGATCTTTACGGAGATCATCCATCTGGGGATTAGATTCATTAGTCTTAAAAACTAATTTGCAATGTGCCCCCATTGTACGAGACAGATCCATCTCATGGTTAGGATAAGTTTGACCACCAAAAATTCTTTTTGATGCTGAGGTTAGGTGGATTTCCAGCCGATTTTAGGGATGACTTTTCAAGATTTTTCATCAACCTACAGCTGTTCTGGATTACATCTTCTAACATAAGTTAGCAAGTGTCTCATTTTGGAAGACTTGACTTCCTTGCAATAAATGGGATACTCAGGTTTATACATTCCAAAGCAATGATATCTGCAATAAACTTCATGGAAAATTGTGATAAATGGTTCTAAACATATGAGTTTATAAATTTTGTTATACTTGATTTTCTTTTATATGTTTTAATCAAATAAACTTATGTATTTTTAATGTATGGAGAAAATAATTTCGGTTTTTGACACCTAATCTTTAATTGCTCGTAATTACCTTAAAAATTGATTAGTTATATTTGTTTAAAAATTTTCAAAATTTTCATATAAACCACTAAATTATAAGTTCTCGAGAATTTATATACTCCCACCCCACACTTAAGATTATGTAATGCCCTCATTACATAAAATCAGATAAAATGTATAAATTTGAGAGGACAAAAAGTGTAAAGTATTTAGAACTTCCTTTTACTAAGTAATTGGACATCGTAAAATGCTTATCGTTTGAATATATCCAATTCCTTTATCACAATATAAGTGTAGTGTTTCGTTATGTCGAATGAATCATCTTCATAAGTACCTGTTAACACACATGTTAAAAACACAAAAGATGGGGCTGTACTTCAATAGTACCAAAAATTTTACCCCACACTAAAAATTTTTTTATATAAAAAATGAAAGTAAAAGTAAATAATTAACACACCATAAAAATTATTTTACACAAATAAATAGAAAATAAATTGTTTTAAAACTAAAAAGAAAACTAGAAAAATGACCACGCAGGGCCTCCCTGATCTTCCTGTTCCCGTTGCTGCCGCTGTTCATTTAGGCGTTTTCGGGCCTCCCTGATCTTCCTGTTCCCGTTGCTGCCGCTGTTCATTTAGGCGTTTTCGGGCCTCCCTGATCTTCCTGTTCCCGTTGCTGCCGCTGTTCATTTAGGCGTTGTTCCTCGTAAAAAACGCCTATAGGCTTCCTGACTTGCGGCTAGGGCAGCGTTGGGGTCATAAGGTGGAGGTAGAGGGTCACCGCGTGCTTGCCATTGGGGGTATGAAGGAAAGGCTGAGGGTGTGTAAGTCTGTGGGTTAGCTGCATATAAATATGCCCGATGATGCGCCCACTCTAGCTGTGCTCCCTGGCCCCTCTGATCGTAGCGGATGTTTTCTAGAATATTACCCTGATCTAATTGGGTTGCCCTTACATCCCCTAACTGTCGAGACAAACTAGTGTATTGGTTTTCTGATCTCTGTCTCCAATTTTCATATGAGTTTCTTACGTCTAAACTGTAACGATCCTGGATTTTTCAACTTTTATTTATTAATAATTATTATTATTAATACGTGTGATTAAACGAATGTATGTTATTACATTTACATGTTGTCATGATTGCTCGAACTTGACTTTAATTGCCCGAAACATCTTTGTGACACACGAAACTTTCACGAATAATATTTTTAGAATATTATTTACATTCATGATTGATTTTATTAATCATTTTAATTAACTATGGTGATTAGTTAGTTACTTGGGCTTTAATTGGATTTAATTGTTACTTATATGAAACTTGGGCTTTTAATTGAACATGGGCTTATAAAGCCCACCCTACTTCTTATATGGACTTAATTAGCCCATCATCACATGTAAGTATTACTTGTAAATGGAAACTAGTTAGTTAAGAATAATTGGAATCTAGTTAACATATAATCCCCATGCACATACCTCCATTAACCAACTTTTGTAGGCTTTACATGCAAGTGACCAAAGAATTTTTTTCTTCCCTCCCTTCCCCTAGAACCGTCGGCCTCCAAGGCCTTTAGAGGATTTGGTTGCTTTTTTTTACTACATTTACTAAGTATTACTCTTCACATTCCATAACACACAAATACTTGCTTTTATTTTCTCTCTTTTCTCTCATAGAATTGTAAGTAACTTGAACACTTTTCTCTCTTTTCTCCTTGCTTGACAACCGAAACCAAGACACCTTAAATCATCATCATCACTTGTTCTTGATTATTGTTTTGTTACTTGTTGTTTGTTACTTACTTGTAGTTGTTATTGTTATTTACTTATTATCTTCTAAGAAGCAAACTTGTTAGTATGATTCTTCATCTATCTTGTTCTAACAAGAACATACAAGATATAAACTTTCTAGTTTATGATCTCCATTTAATACTTGTTTAAAGATTTAGAGTTCATGTGTTGCAAATCATACTTGTAAGTCATGTTAGTAAACTTTAAAGTTTACTTTCTAAAGATCAAACTTTGGTTTGATTCTTTAAAGTATGAACAACCCATGAATTTGTTTCTTGTTCATTTAGTTTACTACTTCATTTACTTGCACTTTAATTTTGTGATTTTGGTTGTTGTTGGTCAAGTACTACAAGTTAGTCTTGATCTCATTTCTCTTGAACTAAAAGTTAACCTTACTAGTTCAAGAACATGTAAATGAAACTTTTTAATTATAACTTTGTACACTTATGTTTGATCTAGACTTTTGGGTCTAAGATCTTCAAGATCTAACTAAGAACTATGTTCTACAACTTAAGATCTTTTTTACATAAGTCTACTTTCAAGTTCATAACTTAATATTACTTTTATAACTCATGTAGGTGTTAAATCTAAGACTTTGATGCAACTTTGGTTCATCAAACTTCATATAACTCTTAAGTGAGTTGTGATATACATCTTAGACTTACACTAGTGTCGTGATAAGTCAAACTTGCTTAATATTACTTTATAGTTCATGTATGTGACAAGCCTAAGACTTTGATGTAACTTTGGTTCATCAAACTACATACAACTCTTAAGTGAGTTGTGCTTCATGTCTTAGACTTACACAAGAGTTATGATGGTCAAAACTTGGTCAAGATGAGGTAAACACATTAATGAGTTGTACACTTGAAGCTATATGCATCAAGGATGAGAACCATGATGAACATCAAGCACCAAGACCACCGGAACCCACTATTTTTCTGTTTTCTGTCTTCTGCCTACTGTTTTCTGGTTTCTGTAACAGACCAGTACACCTGGGCTACTGTAATCTTGATTTTCAGATAGATCTTTTCGAGTAGATAACTTTTCTTATAGGACTCGTCTTAATCCGAGTTACGGTTTAGGATTTATGGCCCTCCGATCGTCATTATGTCCTTTAACATTGTGCAGAAATTTCTGACCTACTCGCACTTAGACCGTCGCCACGGTCAAACGAAGACGAGTTTGCTTCTGTTAATTTTACCACACTTAAAGGACTCATATACGGAGCCATGGCCACTGGTCTCACCTTATTTCAGTAAGGGTAGAGGCCGTGGTGACTGACTGAAGTCAGCCTTTGTTTTAAACTACTTTCATAAACGAAACTTACTTTACGCCTTTTGTTTGATGATGAATGATGATGACCCTTAAGACCTTATTTACTTACTTTTAAACCTATTCGGACGATTTACTGACTTAGTACTATTTGACTTAGGTTGAGGACTCGTTGGACCTTTCGGACCGATTACTTGCACACTTTTCCCGACTCGACTTTACCGCTACTTTATCATTGTGAGTTATAGCATTCCCTTTTTACTTTAACTTATTTTGGGAACTGAGAATACATGCGGATTTTATGTTTTACATACTAGGCACGAGTACTTAAACTTATATATGTGTGGGTTACACAACGGCATAAACATTCCCTTTAGCTCGGTAACGTTTAGTCATTGGTTTTTGAACCGGTAAACGCGAATCTTAGATATGGATCCATAGGGTTTGACATCCCCACTCGGGCTAGTCGCGCTAGCATTTAACGAGTGTTTAATACTTCGTAATACATACGCACTTGCCAAGTGTACTTTCAGGGGGTATAAACGTTAAGTTAGTTACCAAGTGCCCACGGTTAACATATACTTTATCATACTGTTTTGAAACGCTCTTTGTAGCACTGAAATCTCGTGGCCTACCTTACATACTGTTATACTTAAACTATAGCTCACCAACCTTTGTGTTGACGTTTTTAAGCATGTTTTTCTCAGGTGCTTAAGGTTATTTGCTTCCGCTGTCGTGCTAAACTTGCCGTAGACACCCGCTGCTCTAGTGTTATCACCGCATGAACTATTTATCTTGCATTCAAACTTTAATACATTTGAAACTATGTTTTGTAACGACCTAAGGGGTCACATACATTTATTCATGCTTGCTATTCGTAGAAGCATACTGTTGGTGTAAAATATTTGATGTCGGTTATGACATCACCTTTTTATCGTGAATGCAACTTCTTTTATTACCGCATATAGTACCTAACCTTGTAATGATCCTGTTGATGATTCGTACACGATGGTTTTGTACGGGGCACCACATTTGGTATCAGAGCATTGATTGTAGGGAATTAGGTTGCATTAGTGAGTCTAAGACCGACCCGAGTAGGATTCACTGATAGGACTAATCTACAACTTGCTAGTTTACGTGTTTCTGCTGAACTTACTGCATGATGCTGCTTACTTTTACTGCTATATGCCGTATGCTACTACATGATTTAACTACTGTATGATATTACTTGCTTTCGATTGCATGTTACTTCTGTACGATTCGTTATTATTGCCATGCTACTTATTGTTATACCTGATTTAAACTGTTGGCCTAATACGTGCTTGCTTTATGACTTACTGACATGAAAAATTTATTTTTCCTTGTTCAGATGTCGGATGTTCCACCTGCTAGCGTTTTGGGCAGTTTAGACTCTTCACCTACTCCACCTACCACCGCTGCCGACACACCGATCCTGATACGCACCAGTGACCCCGACGCTTCGTCTTCAGGAGCTAGTAGTAGTGCGCAGGTACCAGTGGCTACTATTGACGGACACGTGGATCCTACGGAGCCAGCTCCGTCTGCTCCCGGACCCTCGGAGCCACAGCCCCGCATCGGTGGTGTTGTGATTCCCGCGGAGTTCGGGGAAGGGCCATTCCGTAACCATATGCGCATGCCGTGCCGACGCGGTCCTAATGGACGTTTAGTGCCCATTCCGCCAGGCAGATACAGACAGATGATGGCCGCCCACGGACGGCCAGTTCAGCCACCCGTACAGCCACCACATGATTCGGACGACCCGTCATCCACTGATGCTTCATCCGACACCTCCTCAGACGACTCTGGTGATGATGAGGACCCTGCTGATGTACATATACAGGCACCCTCCACCCCGCCGAAGAAGCGGTACCGTTTTGATGGCACCGTCATTCTAGGGGTGAATGGAGGTCGTGCTTTCACTGACGCATTTGGTCGGCGTCGTAGGGTTACTGCTCGTAAGCGGCTTGTGCCGTACCCTGCCGACCCAAAAGTGCGTAAGGCACCCCGTTACGTACTGACTATTTTTGGAGCCGGAACGTCTGCACCTCGTTTCGTGAGGCCTGCACCACCGGCACCACCTGCACCACCGGTACTGCCTGCCCCACCATCTTCCACAGTCGAGGAATTGACAAGGGAGGTGGAGATCCTCCGAGCTCGGGTAGCTGAGCTTGAGGAGCAGATGTCTCAGGTTATGGACATCCTACACCCACCTTCACCGTAGGGCTTTTGTATTTAGATTTCATTATGTAATCTAGTTGTAGTTTTATATTTCACTTATGTATTGTACGAACTTATTCAGATGTATGAAACTTATTATTAATGAATGGAAACTTTGTGTCGTTTACTGTTTGCACAAGTGTTCTAATTACGTTACCGTATCATGATCTTGCGGTACTTGTATATAATTGCGTTACTTAATCAACATGTGTTGTGCTGCTTTCATGTTGGTTGTTATATACTATATTATTACATATTAAATGCTGGATTTTGACTTAAGTCAAAACTTTTGTTTAGAATACCATGGCCAACGGAAGATCCACACCTACCGCAGCCCAGATTGAGGACATGATCAACGAACGGGTCGCTGCAGCTTTAGCAGAAAGAAATCTCCAAGCTCCACCGCCACCACCACCAGTTATCCCACCCGTCCGAAATGGGTGTACTTACAAGGAATTCCAGAGCTGTAAACCACATAACTTCAGCGGCACCGAGGGACCAGTTGGTCTCACCAGATGGTTCGAAAAACTTGAATCAGTATTCCGAGTTAGCAACTGTTCGGAGGACAATAAGACCAAGTTTGCTTCGTGCACGCTATCTGACGGCGAACTAACGTGGTGGAACACGTTAGCTCAAGCGAAAGGTATCGATGAGGCGTATGCTACGCCATGGGAGGAATTCAAAGCGGCTATGATTGATGAGTATTGTCCGAGAACCGAAATCCAGAAGATGGAAATCGAATTTATGCAGTTAAAGGCCGTTGGGAACGACCTTGATAGTTACAACCGGAGATTTTTGGAGTTAGCCCTGATGTGTCCGATAATGGTCACCCCGGAATTCAAGCGTATGGAAAGGTACTTCTGGGGGCTCCCTAAGAGCATCAAGGGAAACGTCACCTCGTCTAAGCCACCGAATATTCCCGAAGCATTGCGCATGGCGCATACTCTCATGAACCAAATCATCATTGATGAGCCGGAGAAGGCTAAGTTTGAAGCTGGTAGTAGCGAAAAGCGAAAGTGGGATAATAACAACAACAACAACAGGGGGAGAACCTATGACCAGACCCCCGCCAAGAGGCAAAACAACAACGGTGGAAACCCTAACCCCAACAACAACACCAACTCCAACCCGAACTACAAAGGAACCTTACCACAATGCAAGCTGTGCTACAAGCACCATACTCGATATTGTAATGTTGTTTGCGAAAAGTGTCAACGGACTGGGCATATCGGGAAAGACTGCAAGGTCACCACTTTGAATGGGAAGCCAAACACCAATGGACCGAAGAAGTGCTACGAATGCGGGCAGACGGGCCATTTCAGAAATGCGTGTCCAAACAAGCGAAAAGATGGCGGACCACCCCGTGGCAGAGCTTTTAATGTTAATGCAAGGGATGCACGCGATAACCCCGACTTGGTGACAGGTATATTCAAAATCAACAATCTTTTAGCTTCTGTCTTGTTTGATACTGGTGCCGATAGAAGTTATGTATGTAGACATTTTTGCGATAAGATTAATTGGTCGTTAGTCCCGTTAAAAGAAAGTATGCTTGTCGTGTGATGACTCGGGAATTTTCGACCAAATTTAAACTTAATCTTATTATGATTCGACACGATAAGAAAGGTCAGTTATATTGAAGGCTTAACAATTTTGAACTGTATTTATATAATCATTTACCCTTTGACTATTTCCGACGATTCACGAACCACTATTTGTAAATACATACATATGTATTTAAATATATATATATATATATATATATATAAAGTATATTGAATATATATATTTGATTCCGAATTCATTTAGTAAACAGTGGTAGCACTAGTTATTATTCGTTTGATATTAAACAAATAAAATACGAGCTTATGAGTGTACTAAAATAAGTATTAGATGAATCTTTGTGATCACGTTTCTCTCATTTAATGACTAATAGCTATATACATATTTAATATAGAAATTGTTATAGTATCATTATTACTATTATTATTATTATTAATTATTATCATCAATAACATTAATATTATTATAACTAATATAATTATTAATATTATGATTGTTATAAGTATCGTAGTTATAGTTATCATTATCATTAATATTATTATTATTATTATTATTATTATTATTATAATAATTATTAATATTAGAAATATTATTAATGGTATATTTAATATTTATTAATGAATAAGATTAATTATAATATAGATATAAATACAAATAGATAAATACAGATAATTATAGATATCTGCAAATATTAAAAACTAATAATATAAATACAGATATATTTAAGCGTTATTAATCTATTTCTTATTTCCTTTATCTTTCTGTTAAGTCTGTGATAGAGTGTCGACAATCTACACTAAATAACAATTGTGGTTACTGCTCCAAAGGTTGAATTAATATCCTAATTATTGATGTATATTGATTGAAACTGTATTAAGAGAAAATAAAACAGAAATAAATAAACCGAACCCATCTTCAAACAACTACCTTTGATCACCAAATACAAGATCACCTCAACTTTCTTCTTCATCACCACCCTACCATCGGCCAAGAACTACCACCATCTCCGTTCGAATCACCTCACCACCATTCAGTCACCAACCAAAACCCACCGACCACTCCATCACATTGTTACTACGTCCTCTTTAATTTTGATTCTATAAACCGAAAGCCACCACTTCAAAACCTCAAACCACTATCTGCACGTTAGCCTGCTATTACCTCTTTATGTCACACAACAAACCGCAGCCACACGCTCGATTGTATCTTCAATCATTAGGTTCGTGAATTCGAGGCCAACCCTGCATTGTTCAGTTTTGTAATATGTATTTTTACTACAAAATACATTAGGTATGAAAGAAGTCTTCCGCTGTACAATTGCTCATTTTAAAGATGTTACTTGGAGTCATTCATGACATATTTCAAAAAACGTTGCATTCGAGTTGTTGAGTTCATCAAGATTATTATTAAGTCAATTATAGCTAGATATATTATAAAATGTTGTGCACGTCGTCAACTTCCGATATAATGAAAGATTGACTTTGCAAAAATGAATGCAATGTTTGTAAAATGTATCATATAGAGGTCAAGTACCTCGCGATGTAATCAACTGTTATGAATCATTTATAATCGATATGGACTTCGTCCGGATGGATTAGGACGGGTCCTTTCAGTTGGTATCAGAGCGGTGGTCTTAGTGAACTAGGTCTTGCATTAGTATGTCTAACTGATAGTTGTTAGGATGCATTAGTGAGTCTGGACTTCGACCGTGTCTGCATGTCAAAAGTTTTGCTTATCATTTTGTGTCAAAAATTACCTGCTTATCATTCTTAGAGAATCACTTGTTTATCATTCTTAGTCTAGACACGTTTTACTGCATTGACTGCATGAATAGTGTATAGACAAAATTCATATCTTAGCGTATCTGTTACTTCATATCTTAGCGTATCTGTTACTGTAACTTTGCCTGACAACTTTCGTAGCTTCCTCCGTAACTTATGAGATTTTAGTATTATATATGCATATGTAAATTATGTATTGCAGGATACTAATCTACATCCTATAATCTATTTCTTATCGAAAATCCTTCATCTGATCGTTCGAGATGAATCCCTCAACCAGTTCGAGTCCCTCAGATTCCGATAGCTATTCCGATAGTTATTTCGACAGCTATTCCGACATAGATGTTCACCTAAGCTCCGAAAACAGCGTCACCGGCATGAATCAACCAATCAGCCATTATCAATTCATCTGATGGGTTCGTAGTCGACTTAATTAATGGAAACGCGCAGAAGGCAATCCCTTCCACCAACCGAATTCACCTCTTGACAATGAACCTGAAGCGTTTACCGGCGAACTTGTTCGAGACACCATTTTCAGTCTCATTTCCAGGGTAACTCGACAAGATTATATTCTATCCACAATTCTGAACCTTATTCATACGCTCGTTCCGACCGACAATCATCCTGGAGTAATAAGTCAACGAACTTCGCGCTCGAATAATCAATTCGAAGAATATGGTGCAAAATGTACCAGCTTCAGCAACATCACCGGCACCAACAGTACCATCAATAACAGCACCAGTACCATCAACAATTCATGCTTCAATATCATCATCTATACTTTTAGTATGATCTTCGTTCTACGTATCGTTCTACCTCATTTATCTTCGTTCGACATGGCGAATATGTAATCTCTAAAGTTTTAGAGGTTATTTATTCTAGTTCCAACCGAAAAGCAAATGAGTTTAATATCATATTAACTCATTAAATCCATGAATACATTTGAAGAAAATATATATTTATATATGTTTTCAAAAAGATTGTAATTAAAAATTCTCTTGTACAACTGTTAATGGTGAAAATATTTTAACGGGTAGGTAATACCCGAGGAATATTCAGATTTCACATTAATAAGTTACATTGTACATTCTTCGAAGCTGATCCAACAGTTGTTTACTATCCTACTTACATCCACCGATATACAAATCCGTTCACCACAGAATAACCACATTCATCTAATTTCCTATTGGGATTTTGATTTATCATAATCCAACAAGTGGCATAATGAAGAAAACATTTGACAAAATAAAATTTGTTAGAAACAAACAAATTAACTATGAAAAATTTTGTTAAGAATCCACGCTAAAAAAATCCTAGCTAACTGTTCCTAGCTAACTGATAATTCCTTATTACATTTTATTTATCGCAGTTTATTTATCGTAATTTAATTATCGCAATTTAATTATTGCAATTTTATTTCTGTTATTTATTTTACGCACTTTATTTATCGTCATTTAATTTCTATTATTTATTTTACGCACTTTAAATATCGGGACATGTATACAATGTTTTGACATATCATATCGACCCATCTATATATATTATTTGAAATAACCATGGACACTCTATATGCAGTAATGGTCGAGTTCTATATACAGGGTTGAGGTTGATTCTATAATAATATATATAGTTTGAGTTGTGATCGAGTCTGAAACATGTACACGGGTCACGATATGTATT
The DNA here is from genome assembly GCF_046630445.1 of Rutidosis leptorrhynchoides. NCBI lineage: Eukaryota > Viridiplantae > Streptophyta > Magnoliopsida > Asterales > Asteraceae > Rutidosis > Rutidosis leptorrhynchoides. Next base: position 336,272,214 of record NC_092343.1, on the reverse strand, counting down.
AATTAATCTGAATATTATAAATTAAACTATATATGAATTATTGAATTGCTAACTGTGGATTATCAACTAAGGACTACCAACATTGGACAATTAAAATGAATTAAAATATTGAATATAACATATGAAACTAAATAATTCTTCAAGTTGCCACCTGATCTTATCTTAAACCTCATTTGTATCTTGATGATTACAATCTGCGTTCAAACCTATCATGATTCTTGAAAACAACTCGATTGAGAGAATGAACCAACCGCACTTCATCTACGGAAAAAGAGATTGACGCATATAGTTATGCACATGAAAATACTCGAAACCTGAGTAAATGTTTAACACATAGCTGTGTTAATTCCTTTAGTGTTATTATTACCCCAAAATAACTTTGCAATCCCTTTCCAAATTAGTCAATTTTGTCACAGCTCCAACAAGTCAACTTCGACTATTCACTCGGATTAGCTTATTATAACCCTGATATATAAATTGTCTTTCGTCATCGATATCGGAAAACCGTTTATATCTCACCACATTAGCAGTAAATTTACCAACAACTCCGTTGATCTTTAACTTTCCAAAAAAAAAAAAAAATTCACTATATTTATCTATTGAAGTCTCATCATGTACTCATCCGTATCTTGTAACAATAATTGCCATACCAATTACCGAGAATCAGCAATCAGTATTTCGAATCTCGTAGCATTTCTACATCAATAGTTATATGTATACATATAACAATTATCTTCTAGAATTACGATCTTCAATTCTGAAATTTTGAAAAGCACACAGCCTACGAATCAATACATTGAACTTTGAAAAAGCTGAATGAAGCAGCAGAAAACTGTAGGCAACCGTAAACGACCTTAATCGTCGGAAGTTTGATGATAAAGAATAGTATGTTGGAAAAGCTCAGAAAAGTTGGAACTGGAAAACGGATTGAGCTAACCACGAAGGAGACCAAGGACAGATAAAAGGACCATACCCTATATTCAAAGAATCCAGGTAATTCTAGATCCGTTGAAATCTTTAGAGAATATCTTGCTCCGAAGTCATGTTAAAATCGTGCGAAAAACTTTTCTTCATCAACCTTCGAACTTGAAAATTCCAAAATATCATCATAAATATCTTCGATATTTCTGAGGATATTTTCATAAATATTCTCGTCCGAAATTATATATCTTTTCGTGCTATCAGTGTTACATCATATAAGAAACTGTTAGTTTCTATATTCTGTAAACTTTCGAGTTTAAACTATGAATGTTTTTGAAGTAGTGTTGGAAACTGAAGCATAAATTAGTATAATATAATGACACTTGATCAACGTGATTATATTACAGTAAGTCATGCTGAGTTTCTAATAGAACGTGATGATTCACAGATCATAACGTCATCATGTGCCATGTTACACGACTCTTGTATTCTATTTAACCTCACAAATATCAAGAAAATATTTTCTTGATGATTCAATCTTTTCCGAATATTCTGGTAATTTGACAAATCAAATCGTGCTACTACCTTTCCTTTCTACCTTGTATACTATAATAATTCGAAACTTCATACCGACGAATTCTGGTCCATTACTTACGGAAAGAAAACAAAAGCATGAAGCTCTGAAATAGAAAGGGGGTATAAATCGCAGCAAATAAGAGAGAACATTAACTGTGGATGACAATGATTATGAAAAATAGAAGAAGGGACTTCGAAACATAAGGGAGAATATAAAGCCCGATAACAACACATAAATTACAGACCGTGTATATCAATGTTTATCGCAACATAAAGACACGGGAGAATTAAAAACACTATAACTCCAAGGGCGATGTAGAAGAAAACATATTCCTCTGGTGAAAGTTGGAAAAGGAGAATGATTGTGGCGATAGTCAGGATAAGGACAAGGATCAGAACTGGATTAAGCATTTTCACAATCTTTTGGATGTAAGAATTAAGAAAGAAGGTATAGGAATGGTGAAAATAATGGAACGGAAAAAGTTTAATTTATAATGGAAATATCAGACAGAGTAATCAAGGCAGATCACCGTATTTAGTAATAGAGATCTTAATTTCCTTATTCGTCGAAGAATCAAATCTTTTCGATTTCGAAGATCTTCTATAAATCCCTTGAATTCCGGAATTCAATCGCTACTACGTCAAAAAAAAAAAAAAAATTTATGGAAAATCTCCATTTCTTCATCTCGATCTTTTGTGATAACTTCATTCATACGTTTCGATTAATCGAACCATGTTATCCATATCATTCAATGATAATAAAATCCTATTTATCAACTCATATTCGTCATGAAAACATTTTTATTGTTAACCATGACCACCTCACTCAAATTTCGGGACGAAATTTCTTTAACGGGTAGGTACTGTGATGACCCGGGAATTTCCGACCAAATTTAAACTTAATCTTATTATGATTCGACACGATAAGAAAGGTCAGTTATATTGAAGTCTTAACAATTTTGAACTGTATTTATATAATCATTTACCCTTTGACTATTTCCGACGATTCACGAACCACTATTTGTAAATACATACATATGTATTTAAATATATATATATAAAGTATATTGAATATATATATTTGATTCCGAATTCATTTAGTAAACAGTGGTAGCACCAGTTGTTATTCGTTTGATATTAAACAAATAAAATACGAGCTTATGAGTGTACTAAAATAAGTATTAGATGAATCTTTGTGATCACGTTTCTCTCATTTAATGACTAATAGCTATATACATATTTAATATAGAAATTGTTATAGTATCATTATTACTATTATTATTATTATCATCAATAACATTAATATTATTATAACTAATATAATTATTAATATTATGATTGTTATAAGTATCGTAGTTATAGTTATCATTATCATTAATATTAATATTATTATTATTATTATTATTATAATTATTAATATTAGAAATATTATTAATGTTATATTTAATATTTATTAATGAATAAGATTAATTATAATATAGATATAAATACAAATAGATAAATACAGATAATTATAGATATCTGCAAATATTAAAAACTAATAATATAAATACAGATATATTTAAGCGTTATTAATCTATTTCTTATTTCCTTTATCTTTCTGTTAAGTCTGTGATAGAGTGTCGACAATCTACACTAAATAACAATTGTGGTTACTGCTCCAAAGGTTGAATTAATATCCTAATTATTGATGTATATTGATTGAAACTGTATTAAGAGAAAATAAAACAGAAATAAATAAACCGAACCCATCTTCAAACAACTACCTTTGATCACCACATACAAGATCACCTCAACTTTCTTCTTCATCACCACCCTACCATCGGCCAAGAACTACCACCATCTCCGTTCGAATCACCTCTCCACCATTCAGTCACCAACCAAAACCCACCGACCACTCCATCACATTGTTACTACGTCCTCTTTAATTTTGATTCTATAAACCGAAAGCCACCACTTCAAAACCTCAAACCACTATCTGCACGTTAGCCTGCTATTACCTCTTTATGTCACACAACAAACCGCAGCCACACGCTCGATTGTATCTTCAATCATTAGGTTCGTGAATCCGAGGCCAACCCTGCATTGTTCAGTTTTGTAATATGTATTTTTACTACAAAATACATTAGGTATGAAAGAAGTCTTCCGCTGTACAATTGCTCATTTTAAAGATGTTACTTGGAGTCATTCATGACATATTTCAAAAAACGTTGCATTCGAGTCGTTGAGTTCATCAAGATTATTATTAAGTCAATTATAGCTAGATATATTATAAAATGTTGTGCACGTCGTCAACTTCCGATATAATGAAAGATTGTCTTTGCAAAAATGAATGCAATGTTTGTAAAATGTATCATATAGAGGTCAAGTACCTCGCGATGTAATCAACTGTTATGAATCATTTATAATCGATATGGACTTCGTCCGGATGGATTAGGACGAGTCCTTTCATGTCGAGGTCGCCAATGGAAAACTTGAAAGGGTTGACCATATTAGTCGTGGAGCTATTATCAACATAGCTGGTGCAGATTTCGAAATTGATTTGATACCTATCAAACTGGGGAGTTTTGACGTGATCGTTGGTATGGATTGGTTGAGTAAGATAAAGGCCGATATTCTCTGTGGAGATAAAGCACTTCGCATACCACAAGGAGATGGCGAACCACTGGTTATCTATGGAGAGAGATGTACCTCGAAGTTGAACCTCATTAGTTGCGTGAAAGCGCAAAAGATCATGAAGAAGGAACGTTTTGCTGTCCTAGCACATGTGAAAGCGGTAGAAACTGAGGTGAAGAGCGTGAACGACGTTCGAATTGTGAATGAATTTTCCGATGTCTTCCCTGAGGAATTGCTTGGATTACCGCCGCCGAGAGCAGTAGAGTTTCAGATTGATTTAGTGCCAGGAGCTGCACCTGTAGCTCGCGCACCTTATAGACTCGCACCTTCCGAGATGCAAGAATTACAAAGCCAACTACAAGAACTACTTGATCGAGGATTTATCCAACCAAGTTTCTCGCCTTGGGGCGCACCTGTGTTGTTTGTGAAGAAGAAGGATGGATCTTTCCGTATGTGTATTGACTACCGTGAACTCAACAAATTGACAATCAAGAATCGGTATCCTCTTCCACGAATTGACGATCTTTTTCACCAACTACAAGGATCGAGCGTTTACTCAAAGATTGATTTGCGATCCGGATATCACCAGCTGAGGGTGAAGGAAAGTGACGTGATGAAAACTGCATTCAGAACCCGTTATGGTCATTATGAGTTTCTCGTGATGCCATTCGGATTGACCAACGCACCTGCCGTGTTCATAGACCTTATGAATCGTGTCTGCAAGCCGTACTTGGATAAGTTTGTTATCGTCTTCATAGATGATATTCTCTTCTACTCTAAGAGCGAAGAAGAACATGAGCAACACCTCTGACGAGTACTTGAACTCTTGAGACAAGAGCAACTTTACGCCAAATTCTCCAAGTGTGAATTTTGGTTGAAGGAAGTCCAGTTTCTGGGTCATGTTGTGAGCGACCAGGGTATCAAAGTTGATCCCGCCAAGATTGAAGCTATCAGCAAGTGGGAGACCCCCACTACTCCGACTCATATTCGCCAATTCCTAGGTCTCGCCGGTTATTACCGAAGGTTTATCGAAGGGTTCTCTCTGATTGCGCGCCCTTTGACCGCACTGACTCACAAGGGCAAGAAGTTCATTTGGGAACCCGCACACGAATCAACATTCCAAACTTTGAAGAAAAAGTTAACCTCCGCACCTATCTTATCACTTCCCGAAGGCAGTGACGACTTTGTTGTTTATTGCAATGCGTCGAAAAGTGGTTTTGGTTGCGTATTGATGCAACGATCAAAAGTTATTGCCTATACCTCCCGCCAATTGAAGATTCACGAGCGGAACTACACTACTTACGATCTTGAACTTGGAGCCGTTGTCTTTGCGCTCAAATTGTGGAGACATTATTTGTATGGAACTAAGAGCACTATCTTCACCGATCACAAGAGTCTCCAGCACATCTTCAATCAGAAGCAACTGAATATGAGACAGCGTTGATGGATTGAGACGCTGAACGACTACGATTGTGAACTCCGTTATCATCCTGACAAGGCCAATGTTGTAGCTGACGCTTTAAGCCGAAAGGAGAGGACGACACCTCTTCGTGTTAGGGCTCTGAACATCACCATCCATTCGAACCTCAACAGCCAGATCAGAGTAGCCCAAGATGAGGCTCTCAAGGAGGAAAATATATCTCATGAACATTTGAACATACTTGTCTCTCGATTCGAGGTTAGGGAGTCTGGACTCCGATGTTATGCCGGAAGAATTTGGGTACCTCTTTATGGAGATCTACGGAACCTTATACTTGATGAAGCCCACAAATCGAGATATTCGATTCATCCTGGAGCGGGCAAGATGTACCACGACCTTAAAGAACAGTATTGGTGGCCGAATCTTAAGAAGGACGTTGCAACTTATGTTGGGAAGTGTTTGACTTGTTCGAAAGTTAAGGCCGAATATCAGAGACCTTCTGGGTTACTTCAACAACCAGAAATCTCACAATGGAAGTGGGAACGGATAACAATGGATTTCATCACCAAGCTACCAAAGACGGTGGGCAGATACGATACTATTTGGGTTATTGTTGACCGCCTTACCAAATCTGCACACTTTCTAGCGATGAAGGAAACGGATACAATGGAGAGACTTGCTCAACTATACATCAAAGAGGTTGTATCTCGTCATGGTGTACCTTTATCGATCATCTCAGATCGCGATCCCTATTTTGCTTTCAGATTTTGGCGTTCTTTGCAAGAAGCCATGGGAACTCGTCTTGACACTGAAGGTATTTCGTATGCCCGAGAGACATATTAAATTAACGTGGCCACTATGTTATGATCCAAGTCGGGTCATACCCAATAACAAGCTTACCAACACTTTATATGTATTTATTTTAACGGTTGGATTGTTAAATGAATACGCGACACTTGATCTTTAGAAAATCGGTTTTCTAAAGTATAATCACTTGAGATAAATTATTTGGATAATTTATATATGATGTGGATTTAATTATTTATAGGTTTAAATAATTATGTTGTGTTATATTTTATAAAATGGTTTATAAAATTATTGCAAGTAACAAATACATGTATATTTATACAAGTTTTATAAAATTATTACTAGTTTTATAAAATTAAGTCTTGTTATAAAATATAAAGAGTATGGGCAGTTTTTGGGACTCCTAGGAGACAATCCATGCTCATTTTGGAACTTCTAACACATACACAACTTCATAGGTGCATGCTATATACTTGTACCTAGGCTAGACCACTTCTTTCAAGTGAGATAATAAACAAAAGAAGCTTGTAAACTGCACAGAATCTGCTGGAAATCAGCTGAAGGCCGTGGCCTTTTATTGACCAAAGGGAGTTCTAATTTTAGTTTTAACAAGCTCATATCTAGTGTCAATTAAATCCTAACTCATTACAAAGGTGTTGGGGTTATTGCTTGTGGGTATTACTTGCTTGAGGCTTCAAGTTAGAAGCTCTATAGTTCATCATCTTCATCATCATCATCTTCATCATCTCCTTCTCCAAGAATCACTACCCTCAATTTACTTGAGGAGGTATATTTCTATGTCTCCTCTTTTACTAGTAAGCATATGTTTCAAAACTTGATATTAACATGGAATTTAACATAAATGGTTAAAACATATAACATGAACTTTTGCATGCTTCCGCTTACTTTTATCTTCATAAAATGGGTTTTATGAACTTGTTAATATGTAGAACATGTTGTTTAAAAGATTGTTAAATTCCATCAATGGTATCTAGAGCCAAGGTCTTTGAAATATGCTTATTATATTTGACTTTAAAACCCACTATATTTACATTCTAGTAACATGCATGAAAGTAGAGTGTAAAAATTTGTTCGGGTTTGGGTGGTTCTTGGTTTGGCCGAATTTAAGAGGGTTCCAAAAGGGTTCGGAACTTGAAATTTGGTCAAATTTTGGTGTATGATGTTGTTCACAATCAAGCCTAGACCTTGTGTTTGTATGGTTGTATGATTTGGTTGATTTCTTCATTCTTATGGTTTGTAATATTAATTCATTCATTTGGTTTGTAATAGTTTGTAATATTTATTCATTTGTAATTTATTTTATATTTGATATGTAAAATAGATTAGGTTGTAATTTCATTTTCTAGAAAAATGTATTAGGATATATTTTGTAAAGAGAATGAAGATACAAGATGATGAAGGAAGAACACAAGTTGGTGCATTTGGATGCAAGATTAAGTGGGAGATTTAAAATCTCCTATTTTGTCATAACCCCTTAGAAGGTGACATTTGTTTTGGCTAAACAAATGTCTACCACATTGGCTTGATTGTGAACTTATTTGTTTTGCATGTATGGTTGTTTATTGTGTTTGTATGTTTTGGTTACTACAAGTATATCCACATGTTAACAACTTGCAAAACTACAATTTAATTGGTTAAATTAAAAGTGACATAAGGACCTTAATAATTGGTTATTAAGAACAACAAAAGGATAACATATAAAGTGGTTTATACAAGTTTATTGGCTTTAAAACTTGACATGAAAAATGGATTTCAAATGGACCACACACTAAATGCATGTTAGTGTATGGTAATTTTGTTTTCTTAAACTAGAATTTATGAAAACTTAAAAATCCCTATAAAACTAAAACAAGGTAAACAAGTTTAATGCCATCCTTTTGTGAGACACTTAAACATAGTAGGGAACTCATAATGGGATAAATGTCACCTAACCGTTATGAGCCAACTAATATGGTTAAGGTAAAATTCACATGCTTGTGGGATAAAGGTCACCTAACCACTTGTATGTTAATTTTACATGTTTACACAAGTAGGACGACTTGATTTGGGAATCATGAACTTAGAGTCACCGAAGCATGAGGAACAAATAGGCGTTGATGTGATAAATATGCCATGCAAAAGGATTGCATGATCCCATAATTTAGAAGTTGCAAAAGGATTGCAATTGTCATATAAATGACTACCTAGCTAAATCAAATAACGGGATAAAGGTCACCTAACCGAAATTTGATTTACCATTGGATTCTAATATTTAATAAGTCAATTAAAATTTAAAAGGGTATTGTTTATTAAATTTAAAATCAATACTTAAATGAACTTTGTTAAATTTTGTAGATGGCCGCCAATAACAACAACATGCAAAATGCACCTATTAACTTGAACAACCTATCGTTAAGGTCTCTCCTCGAGAAAGACAAACTCAACCATACGAACTTTATGGATTGGTTCCGCAATCTTAGGATTGTCCTCAAACTTGAGGATAAGGCGTATGTGTTGGAAGACCCCATTCCCGATAAACCCGACGAGTGATATGGAAGGCATGGCTTATTGGGATAAGTATTGCGCCGATTTGGTGCAAGTCGCTTGCCTAATGCTTGGGACTATGATACCAGAACTCCAAAAGGATTTCGAGCATCATACGGCATACGACATGATCACGCAATTGAAGGAGATGTTCCTTCAACAAGCACGTGTCGAGCGCTTCGAGACCGTTTGAGCGCTTCATGCATGTCGTATGGACGACTCCCATTCTGTTTCATCTTATGTCCTTAAGATGAAAAGCCTCATTGATCGCGCAAACCGTCTTAATCTCAACATATCTAATGAGCTAGCCACGGATCTTATCCTAAACTCCTTGTCAAAGAGGTTTGACCAATTTGTAATTAATTACAATATGAATGGAATGGATAAGACCATTGGCGAACTTCATGGCATGCTTAGGACGGCGGAAGCTAGCATGGGTAAGAGGGCTTCACCCGTGCTAATGATCAATGATGGTGGGTCCAAAGGTAATAACACCTCTAAGCCAAAGGCGGCTAAGAGGAAAGGACCCGCCCATCAAGGCAAGGGAAAGGGGAGGATGGTTACCCCAACCAAAAACAAGAACAAGAAGCAAAAGGTTGCCGGGCAAGCAAACCCCAAGGAAGACCCGTGCTTCGGTTGCGGTGAAATGGGTCACTGGAAACGCAACTGCCCGGTCTACCTTAAGGAGTTGAAGGAAAAGAGGGATGCGGGGCAAACCTCAGGTAATATATATATGGTATATATAGAGCTTAGTATTACTTCTTCTAATACATGGGTATTAGACACTGGATGTGGAACTCACATTTGCAATTCTTTGCAGGGGTTCAAAAGAAGTAGCAAGCAAACAGGAACATCAAGTCTCTTTATGGGTAATGGAGCCAAAGTGCAAGTGAAGGCTCAAGGAGACTTTGTATTAAAGCTTCCAAGTGGTTTGGAACTTATTTTGAACAATGTTTTGTATGCACCGGATTTATGTCGAAACATTATTTCAGTTTCCCGTTTAAAACAATGTGGTTTTTATCTTAATTTTGTTAATGATGATATCCACGTTTATTTAGATAATGTATTCTATTTTAAGGCTTCGCCTTCAAATGGAATTTATGAATTGGTTCATGATGACACATCATCTAGTAGCTCAATATACCATACTAGCACCAAGAAACTCAAAAGAGATTTGAGTGATTCCTACTTATGGCATTGTCGCCTTGGTCACATAAACAAGAATCGAATGCATACACTTCAAAAGAATGGCCTTTTGAAATCAAATGAACTAGACTCGTTTGATGTATGTGAATCTTGTTTACAAGGCAAAATGACTAAAGCACCTTTCAAAGGGACCTACGAAAGGGCTAAGGACTTATTGGGATTAATACATTCGGATGTATGTGGACCCTTTAAGCCCATAACTCGGAATGGTGAAAGATACTTCGTTACTTTCATTGATGACTTCAGTCGTTTCGGATATGTCTACTTGTTAAGACATAAGGACGAAACTTTTGAAGCATTCAAAGAGTATCAAAATGAAGTACAAAATCAACTCAATAAGACAATCAAGGTACTTCGTACCGATAGAGGAGGTGAATACCTAAGCGATGCTTTCCAAGATCATCTTAGGAGTTGTGGGATTATCTCACAACTTACTCCACCAGGAACACCCCAACTTAATGGAGTTTCCGAAAGGAGGAACCGAACCCTAATGGATATGGTTCGATCTATGATGGCTAGAAGCTCGTTACCTCTATCATTTTGGGGTTATTGTCTATGCTCCGCGGCTCGTATTTTAAATAAGACCCCAACCAAGAAAGTGGAACGAACTCCTCATGAGATGTGGTTTGGAAAACCTCCATCTCTATCATACTTAAAGGTATGGGGATGTGAAGCTTATCCTAAGCGTTACGTCCCTAATAAGTTGGATGCTCGATCCACGAAGTGTATCTTCATAGGATATCCTAAGGATGATATGGGATATTATTTCTATGATCCTTCCGAGCAGAATGTATTTGTTGCTCGAAAGGCAGAATTCCTTAAGACTAAGTTCCTAATGGAAGGCGATAGTGAAAGGAAGATAGATCTTGAAGAGGTTCGAGATCAAGTAGATGATACACAATTGGTTGACACTAGCACTCAACATGAAAATGTTGAGAATGATCAAATGGATGATCAAAATACACAAGACGTTTGCAGATCTGGTAGAATTAGTAATCCTCCTGAGAGATATGGGTTTCTCATGGATGGTTGCTATGTGGTTGATTTGGATGAACCAGCAAACTACCAAGATGCTTTATCAAGGATTGATAAGGATAAATGGCAGGAAGCCATGAACGCTGAGATGCAATCCATGTATGACAACCAAGTTTGGGAACTTGTTGCACAACCTACTGGCTCTAGGCTAGTTGATTGTAAATGGCTTTTCAAAATGAAAACCGACATACATGGAAACTTCGATACATATAAAGCTAGACTTGTAGCAAAAGGTTTCACTCAAACTCAAGGGGTTGACTATGATGAAACTTTTTCGCCTGTGGCAATGCTAAAGTCTATTAGGATATTATTTGCCATTGCTGCTCATTATGATTATGAAATATGGCAAATGGATGTCAAGACCGCTTTCCTAAATGGATATCTTGTGGAAGATGTCTATATGGTTCAGCCTGAAGGTTTTGTTGATTCGAAATATCCTAAAAAGGTATGCAAGTTAAAGAAGTCAATCTACGGATTGAAACAAGCATCTAGAATGTGGAATCATCGTTTTAATGAGGAGGCCGAGAAATTTGGCTTCATCAAAAATGGTGATGAAGCTTGTGTATACAAGAAAGCTAGTGGGAGCACTATCATGTTCCTTGTACTGTATGTGGATGATATATTGTTATTTGGAAATGATATTCTGAAAATGCAAGGAGTTAAAACTTGGCTAAGTAAATGCTTCTCCATTAAGGATCTTGGAGAAGCACAATATGTTTTGGGGATTGGGATCTACAGGAATAGATCCAAGAAACTGATAGGTTTGAATCAAAGTGCATACATTGAAAAGGTCTTGAAAAGGTTCAAGATGGAGAACTCTAAGAGTGGTTTGGTACCTATTCAAAGAGGAACGCCTCTCAGTTCATCTCAGTGCCCTACTACGAAAGATGAACAAGAGAAAATGAAGAGAGTCCCTTATGCATCTGCTATTGGGTCAATCATGTATGCAATGATATGCACTAGACCGGATGTGTCATGCGCCCTAAGCTTGACAAGTAGATACCAGAATAACTCAGGAAACAGTCATTGGATTGCGGTTAAAAGTATATTGAAATACCTTAGAAGGACTAAGGATATGTTTCTAATACATAGATCTGGTGAGGAGGAACTTGCTGTAAAGGGTTACGTGGACGCAAGTTTCCAAACTGATCGAGATGATTCTCGATCACAATCCGGTTATGTCTTCACGTTAAATGGAGGTGCGGTCTCTTGGAAGAGTTCAAAATAGGATGTTGTTGCATTATCCACTACAGAGTCGGAGTACATCGCCGCATCATTGGCAGCTCAGGAAGCTGCATGGATGAAGAAATTCATCGACGACTTAGGAGTAGTCCCTTCCATTCAGGACCCTCTTGAGATCTTTTGTGACAACGAGGGTGCGATTGCTCAAATCAAAGAACCTCGTTGATGTTAAAGCTAAGGGGTATAAAATACTATTAAATTTTACAAGGAAATACTATTAAATACGATACAATTTTACACAAGATATTTATTTATTTATTGAATGGATATACTTAAACCTTGCTACAACACTTATAGGCAGTGTACCTAATCGTACAGTAGTGTAGTTTTTAGTAAGTCCGGTTCGTTCCACAGGGAATCTTTTTTACAAAGCTTAACGCTATATTAGTTTAAATTTATAAAAATACAAATATATATAAGTAATATTATTATTATAAAGGGGGGTTTTTACCGTTTAATGACCGGTTTGTCGATTTTAAAACTTTAGTCGCAGATAAAACCAAATGTAAAATATTAAATAAATAAAAGACTTAATTTAAAGCTTAAAGTAAATAACGATAATGAAATTGCGAATAATAAAAGTGCGATAAAATAAACTTGCGATAATTAAAAAGTACGATAATTAAAAGTGCAATTAAATACAATAACAATAAATAAAAGTGCTATAATTAGAAGTGCAATTAAATATAAAATAAAGGAAATTAAATATGAAATAAAAGAATTATGCTTATTTAAACTTCCGTAATCATGATGTTTGACGTGTTGATTTTAGTTTTATGCCCATGGGTTAATTGTCCTTTGTCCTGGATTATTTAATATGTCCGTCTGGTTTTTGTCCATAACAGTCCATCAGTCATAAATATAAAGTGCGAGTGTCCTCGTCAAATTATCCTTATACCCGAAGTTTAAATATTCCAACTAATTGGGGACTTAAACTGTAACAAGATTTTAATACTTTGTTTAATAATTACACCAGGATGTCGACTGAGTGTAACCCAAGGTTTTAATACTTTGTTATCAATTATGCCAAGTGTCCTTGTACATAATTTCACCCCTATTTTAATAATTCTAGTGGCTATTAATCCATTCCCGTGTCCGGTTAAATGAACGATTATTCGTACATATAAATACCCCGCCCATCGTGTCTGATCGAGTGTATATGGTTATTTATAGGTACGTCCAATTGTAAATCTTTATATTAAAATTAACAAACTATCATTTAGTTAAATAAATATAAAGCCCATTAATAGCCCATAGTCTAATTTCCACAAGTGTCGTTCTTTTGTCCAAACTCCAATTATGGTACAAAGCTCAATTACCCAATTTTAATAATTTTAGCCCAACATCATGATTACTTCGGATTAAATAAGCATAATAATAACTTAGCTACGAGACATTAAATTAAAAAGGTTGAACATAACTTACAATGATTAAAAATAGCGTAGCGTTACACGGACAGAATTTCGACTTACACCCTTACAACATTCGCTAACACACCTTTATTATTAGGATTTAAAATTAAAATTAAAATTAAAATATAAATTATATATACATATACTACGTTTGAGTGAAGAAGAAAAAGATGTGTTTATTTTGGCCAAAACGCGTTGAATTTATAGGACCTGGGCTGGATTTCAGAGCCATGCGATCGCATGACTTTTGTGCCTCCAGGCCATGCGATCGCATGGCCAGCTGGGAGAAGTCACATATCTTTGTTTTCTTTCTTGCCGACGTTTATAAATAATAATATAATATATAAATAATTATAAGAATTATTTAAATATTATATTTTATTTATGTGCATAGTTAACTTGTAATTTTTAGTCCGTTGCGTCGAGCGTTGAGAGTTGTCTCTGGTCCCGGTTCCGGATTTTCGAACGTCCTTGCGTACAATTTAATATCTTGTACTTTGCGTTTTGAATCTTGTACTCTTGTAATTTTGAGACGTTTCTTATCAATAATTGGAACCTCATTGATTGTATTTTGTACTTTTGAGCTTTTTGGTCGTTTGCGTCTTCAATTCGTCGAATATGTCTTTTGTCTTCACCTTTTATTATTTAAACGAATATCACTTGTAAATAGAACAGTTGCAACTAAAAGTTTGTCTTTCTTGAGGAATAATGCTATGAAATATATGTTCGTTTTTAGCATTATCAAATATTCCCACACTTGAGCGTTGCTTGTCCTCAAGCAATATAGTCTTGAAATACAAGAATCGCTTCTTTATTCTTCACACTTTGTACATCAGTGATTTCTTTACGGCGGTATAAATAATGGTAGTAACGATGTGGTTTACAGTCCCACATGACTATAAAATTTAGATCCATTAAGGAAATTGGATCTTTATGAAAACATTTGATCTTTTGAAAATTAAATCTAGTTTTTACCCTAGATAAGTTTTTCGGAATAACCCTTCACCGGTGTTTGCAAAATATTTTTGTGGGCTTGGTGGGTTTCAGATTTGAAAATTTTAGATCAAAACTTGTGGTTTTGTGTCACCCACTTGCTAACCTTGTATTAGGAAAGTAACACGTCCAGTATACTTGCTCCGTATATTACCTTTCGATAAACTACCGTCCGGTTGTAAAGGAAAGCGTTGAACAAGCAACTGTTAAGGCAATGTCCCCTGACATGTTTTTAATTATGGTCTATAACGTGTCGGATGCAATTACTATCCTTGGTAGGAGCAATAGTAAAGCTCACCCTTATAATTTTCTGGTCTGGCACAAGGTCCTGTCTTTGACCATGCTATGCAACCACCGTTCTTACGGTTGACACCCGATTTGGTTCAGATGACCTAATGAATTCCAGGTGAATTCCTAGGATTTTACGTTTAATGGTAATGAACGCATTGAAAATGGGTTTTCAGAAAACAAATCGGTTTATAATTTGATCAAAATATTTTCTCGTTCAAGCTCGAGTTTAGATATCATTGAATTCCATGAGTTTGAATTCTCAATCTTTAAGGTCAATCTCTAGGATTGAGTAATATCAGGCTTAAAAGCTGATTTTTAATCTTTAAGGAGATTATCCTTTCTGGGGATCTGATTCATTAGTCTTATCCAGCTAATTTGCACGGTACCCCCCATTTTACGAGATAAATCCTTCTCATGGTTAGGATAAATCTGACCACTTGACGACCCTGTTTTATGCTGAAGTCCGTGGATTTCCTGCTGATTTTAGTGATGACTTTTCTAGATTTTTCGTCAACCTACAGCTGGTCTGGACGACAACTTCCTGACCTAAATCAAGAAGCGCGTTTCTTTTTCGGAAGACTTTACTTCCTTTTAATGATGGAATTGATTCATCGTGTAGATCCAACTCTTCTTTTCTTTCATCGGGTAAAATAGTTTAGTTTAGTCCAAAGCAAAAGTATTTTCAGTTATTTGTTACAGAAATATGTGACATATGTTTAAGATAACTTGGTAATTTTTCCCACACTTGACTTTTATTTTCCTTTTTATTGTCCTCTATTCCATTTTAAATGAATTTTAACATTTTGGTTTGTTTCTCAATTTATGTCCTTTCTGAGGTAACAATAATTTCGGTGTTAACACCTAGTTTTATCGTTCATAAATATGTATAAACATGATTTTGAGTTCATTTAATTGAAAATTTTGAAAAATTTTACTAGAATTGGGTAGTCAGTATATAAGACTAGGGCTGTTCTTTATTATCAGAGAGCACTAGATTCTAATACAACTACTACTTTACTAGTATTTCTAATGGTAACCAAGTGTATAAAGTAAAAATTTTAAAATCCGAAAGAATTTAACCCCTTCCCACACTTAAGATCTTGCAATGCCCTCATTTGCAAGAAATCAGTAACAATTTAAATTATTGAGGGTGATTAGCGTAGAAAAGATTAAATTTTACCAAAGTTTCCAAACATATTGGCGTTTGGTTGCTGAATGATAAATGGTGCATATCATTTGTTCATTTCGTCTGTTGTTACATCACATTTATTTGTCATCTTGTAGTCAGAATTAGTAGCTTTTGCTGAACTTAATGTCAGTCTTTGAAAATGCGCTGTTTTACCCTGTTTTGTACAATTTACAATATACATACATACAAATATAAACATGCATGGTAATTTGAAATGACACTTAATATCCCACTTTCAAATCCTAAATGTGAAATATTAGTACACAATAATAATAAAAATGATAAAGATTACATAAGTATATTCAATAACATAAGTTTAAACATGAATAAGTAAAAAGATAAAAACATAAAAATCATATAAATAACCAAATGGAACTAAATCAGTCTGGATATGGGTTCCAGTTCATCTCGTCAGGTGGGTTCCATTATTGGTTATAGGTGTTTTGATAGGCTTGGTTATAGTCATACCGGTTAAAGGGTGGTCGGATATCAGGGCTATGAAATGTCCCGTTCTTATTGATTAAAAACGTTCCATATTAATTGATTTCATTGCGAGGTTTTGACCTCTATATGAGACATTTTTCGAAGACTGCATTCATTTTAAAACAAACCATAACCTTTATTTCATCAATAAAGGTTTAAAAAGCTTTACGTAAATTATCAAATAATGATAATCTAAAATATCCTGTTTACATACGACCATTACATAATGGTTTACAATACAAATATGTTACAACAAAATAAGTTTCTTGAATGCAGTTTTTACACAATATCATACAAGCATGGACTCCAAATCTCGTCCTTATTTAAGTATGCGACAGCGGAAGCTCTTAATAATCACCTGAGAATAAACATGCTTAAAACTTCAACAAAAATGTTGGTGAGTTATAGGTTTAACCTATATATATCAAATCATAATAATAGACCACAAGATTTCATATTTCAATACACATCCCATACATAGAGATAAAAATTATTCATATGGTGAACACCTGGTAATCGACATTAACAAGATGCATATATAAGAATATCCCCATCATTCCGGGACACCCTTCGGATATGATATAAATTTCGAAGTACTAAAGCATCCGGTACTTTGGATGAGGTTTGTTAGGCCCAATAGATCTATCTTTAGGGTTCACGTCAATTAGGGTGTCTGTTCCCTAATTCTTAGATTACCAGACTAAATAGGGGCATATTCGATTTCGATAATTCAACCATAGAATGTAGTTTCGATTACTTGTGTCTATATCGTAAAACATTTATAAAAGCAGCGCATGTATTCTCAGTCCCAAAAATATATATAAAAAGGGAGTAATGAAAACTCACTTTCACAGATTTTTACTTCGTCGGGAAGTAAGACTTGGCCACTGGTTGATTCACGAACCTATAACAATATATACATATATATCAAAGTATGTTCAAAATATATTTACAACACTTTTAATATATTTTGATGTTTTGAGTTTATTAAGTCAGCTGTCCTCGTTAGTAACCTACAACTAGTTGTCCACAGTTAGATGTACAGAAATAAATCGATAAATATTATCTTGAATCAATCCACGACCCAGTGTATACGTATTTCAGTATTGATCACAACTCAAACTATATATATTTTGGAATCAACCTCAACCCTGTATAGTTAACTCCAACATTCACATATAGAGTGTCTATGGTTGTTCCGAAATATATATAGATGTGTCGACATGATAGGTCGAAACATTGTATACGTGTCTATGGTATCTCAAGATTACATAATATAAAATACAAGTTGATTAAGTTATGGTTGGAATAGATTTGTTACCAATTTTCACGTAGCTAAAATGAGAAAAATTATCCAATCTTGTTTTACCCATAACTTCTTCATTTTAAATCCGTATTGAGTGAATAAAATTGATATGGTTTCATATTGAACTCTATTTTATGAATCTAAACAGAAAAAGTATAGGTTTATAGTCGGAAAAATAAGTTACAAGTCGTTTTTGTAAAGGTAGTCATTTCAGTCGAAAGAACGACGTCTAGATGACCATTTTAGAAAACATACTTCCACTTTGAGTTTAACCATAATTTTTGGATATAGTTTCATGTTCATAATAAAAATCATTTTCTCAGAATAACAACTTTTAAATCAAAGTTTATCATAGTTTTTAATTAACTAACCCAAAACAGCCCGCGGTGTTACTACGACGGCGTAAATCCGGTTTTACGGTGTTTTTCGTGTTTCCAGGTTTTAAATCATTAAGTTAGCATATCATATAGATATAGAACATGTGTTTAGTTGATTTTAAAAGTCAAGTTAGAAGGATTAACTTTTGTTTGCGAACAAGTTTAGAATTAACTAAACTATGTTCTAGTGATTACAAGTTTAAACCTTCGAATAAGATAGCTTTATATGTATGAATCGAATGATGTTATGAACATCATTACTACCTTAAGTTCCTTGGATAAACCTACTGGAAAAGAGAAAAATGGATCTAGCTTCAACGGATCCTTGGTTGGCTTGAAGTTCTTGAAGCAGAATCATGACACGAAAACAAGTTCAAGTAAGATCATCACTTGAAATAAGATTGTTATAGTTATAGAAATTGAACCAAAGTTTGAATATGATTATTACCTTGTATTAGAATGATAACCTACTGTAAGAAACAAAGATTTCTTGAGGTTGGATGATCACCTTACAAGATTGGAAGTGAGCTAGCAAACTTGAAAGTATTCTTGATTTTATGTAACTAGAACTTGTAGAATTTATGAAGAACACTTAGAACTTGAAGATAGAACTTGAGAGAGATCAATTAGATGAAGAAAATTGAAGAATGAAAGTGTTTGTAGGTGTTTTTGGTCGTTGGTGTATGGATTAGATATAAAGGATATGTAATTTTATTTTCATGTAAATAAGTCATGAATGATTACTCATATTTTTGTAATTTTATGAGATATTTCATGCTAGTTGCCAAATGATGGTTCCCACATGTGTTAGGTGACTCACATGGGCTGCTAAGAGCTGATCATTGGAGTGTATATACCAATAGTACATACATCTAAAAGCTGTGTATTGTACGAGTACGAATACGGGTGCATACGAGTAGAATTGTTGATGAAACTGAACGAGGATGTAATTGTAAGCATTTTTGTTAAGTAGAAGTATTTTGATAAGTGTATTGAAGTCTTTCAAAAGTGTATAAATACATATTAAAACACTACATGTATATACATTTTAACTGAGTCGTTAAGTCATCGTTAGTCGTTACATGTAAGTGTTGTTTTGAAACCTTTAGGTTAACGATCTTGTTAAATGTTGTTAACCCAATGTTTATAATATCAAATGAGATTTTAAATTATTATATTATCATGATATTATCATGTATGAATATCTCTTAATATGATATATATATACATTAAATGTCTTTACAACGATAATCGTTACATATATGTCTCGTTTAAAAATCATTAAGTTAGTAGTCTTGTTTTTACATATGTAGTTCATTGTTAATATACTTAATGATATGTTTACTTATCATAGTATCATGTTAACTATATATATATATATATATATATATATATATCCATATATATGTCATCATATAGTTTTTACAAGTTTTAACGTTCGTGAATCACCAGTCAACTTGGGTGGTCAATTGTCTATATGAAACATATTTCAATTAATCAAGTCTTAACAAGTTTGATTGCTTAACATGTTGGAAACATTTAATCATGTAAATATCAATCTCAATTAATATATATAAACATGGAAAAGTTCGGGTCACTACAGTACCTACCCGTTAAATAAATTTCGTCCCGAAATTTTAAACTGTTGAAGGTGTTGACGAATCTTCTGGAAATAGATGCGTGTATTTCTTCTTCATCTGATCTTCACGCTCCCAGGTGAACTCGGGTCCTCTACGAGCATTCCATCGAACCTTAACAATTGGTATCTTGTTTTGCTTAAGTCTTTTAACCTCACGATCCATTATTTCGACGGGTTCTTCGATGAATTGAAGTTTTTCGTTGATTTGGATTTCATCTAACGGAATAGTGAGATCTTCTTTAGCAAAACATTTCTTCAAATTCGAGACGTGGAAAGTGTTATGTACAGCCGCG
The DNA here is from genome assembly GCF_046630445.1 of Rutidosis leptorrhynchoides. Lineage (NCBI taxonomy): Eukaryota > Viridiplantae > Streptophyta > Magnoliopsida > Asterales > Asteraceae > Rutidosis > Rutidosis leptorrhynchoides. The sequence continues at coordinate 336,251,864 of NC_092343.1, read as the reverse complement.
AGTTGTTGAGGTAACTCAAGTCGGTAAGCTACTGGTCCGACACGATCAATAATCTTGAATGGTCCAATATACCTTGGATTTAATTTCCCTCGTTTACCAAATCGAACAACGCCTTTCCAAGGTGAAACTTTAAGCATGACCATCTCTCCAATTTCAAATTCTATATCTTTTCTTTTAATGTCAGCGTAGCTCTTTTGTCGACTTTGGGCGGTTTTCAACCATTGTTGAATTTGGATGATTTTCTCGGTAGTTTCTTGTATTATCTCCGGACCCGTAATCTGTCTATCCCCCACTTCACTCCAACAAATCGGAGACCTGCACTTTCTACCATAAAGTACTTCAAACAGCGCCATCTCAATGCTTGAATGGTAGCTGTTGTTGTAGGAAAATTCTGCTAACGGTAGATGTCGATCCCAACTGTTTCCGAAATCAATAACACAAGCTCGTAGCATGTCTTCAAGCGTTTGTATTGTCCTTTCGCTCTGCCCATCAGTTTGTGGATGATAGGCAGTACTCATGTCTAGACGAGTTCCCAATGCTTGCTGTAATGTCTGCCAGAATCTTGAAATAAATCTGCCATCCCTATCAGAGATAATAGAGATTGGTATTCCATGTCTGGAGATGACTTCCTTCAAATACAGTCGTGATAACTTCTCCATCTTGTCGTCTTCTCTTATTGGCAGGAAGTGTGCTGATTTGGTGAGACGATCAACTATTACCCAAATAGTATCAAAACCACTTGCAGTCCTTGGCAATTTAGTGATGAAATCCATGGTAATGTTTTCCCATTTCCATTCCGGGATTTCGGGTTGTTGAAGTAGACCTGATGGTTTCTGATGCTCAGCTTTGACCTTAGAACACGTCAAACATTCTCCTACGTATTTAGCAACATCGGCTTTCATACCCGGCCACCAAAAATGTTTCTTGAGATCCTTGTACATCTTCCCCGTTTCAGGATGTATTGAGTATCTGGTTTTATGAGCTTCTCTAAGTACCATTTCTCTCATATCTCCAAATTTTGGTACCCAAATCCTTTCAGCCCTATACCGGGTTCCGTCTTCCCAAATATTAAGATGCTTCTCCGATCCTTTGGGTATTTCATCCTTTAAATTTTCCTCTTTTAAAACTCCTTGTTGCGCCTCCTTTATTTGAGTAGTAAGGTTAGTGTGAATAATTATATTCATAGATTTTACTCGAATGGGTTCTCTGTCCTTCCTGCTCAAGGCGTCGGCTACCACATTTGCCTTCCCCGGGTGGTAACGAATCTCAAAGTCGTAATCATTCAACAATTCAATCCACCTACGCTGCCTCATATTCAGTTGTTTCTGATTAAATATGTGTTGAAGACTTTTGTGGTCGGTATATATAATACTTTTGACCCCATATAAGTAGTGCCTCCAAGTCTTTAATGCAAAAACAACCGCGCCTAATTCCAAATCATGCGTTGTATAATTTTGTTCGTGAATCTTCAATTGTCTAGACGCATAAGCAATCACCTTCGTTCGTTGCATTAATACACAACCGAGACCTTGCTTTGATGCGTCACAATAAATCACAAAATCATCATTCCCTTCAGGCAATGACAATATAGGTGCCGTAGTTAGCTTTTTCTTCAATAACTGAAACGCTTTCTCTTGTTCATCATTCCATTCAAATTTCTTTCCTTTATGCGTTAATGCAGTCAAGGGTTTTGTGAAAGGACCCGTTCATATACATTATAAACGATTCACAATAGTTGATTACATTGCGAGGTATTTGACCTATATATGATACATTTTACAAACATTGCATTCGTTTTTAAAAGACAATCTTTCTTTACATCGAAAATTGACAGGCATGCATACCATTTCATAATATCCACTATCCAACTATAAATTGATTTAATAATAATCTTTGAAGAACTCAATGACTCGAATGCAACGTTCTTCGAAATATGCTATGAAAGACTCCAAGTAATATCTTTAAAATGAGCAAATGCACAACGGAAGATTTCTTTAACACCTGAGAATAAACATGCTTTAAAGTGTCAACCAAAAGGTTGGTGAGTTCATTAGTTTATCATAATCATTTATTTCCATCATTTTAATAGACCACAAGAATTTCATTTCCAGTTCTCATAAATATACGTCCCATGCATAGAGACAAAAGCAATCATTCATATGGTGAACACCTGGTAACCGACATTAACAATATGCATATAAGAATATCCCCTATCATTCCGGGATCCTCCTTCGGACATGATATAATTTCGAAGTACTAAAGCATCCGGTACTTTGGATGGTGTTTGTTAGGCCCAATAGATCTATCTTTAGGATTCGCGTCAATTAGGGTGTCTGTTCCCTAATTCTTAGATTACCAGACTTTGATAAAAAGGGGCATATTCGATTTCGATAATTCAACCATAGAATGTAGTTTCAATTACTTGTGTCTATTTCGTCAAACATTTATAAAAGTGCATGTATTCTCAGTCCCAAAAATATAAAGGGTAAAAAGGCAAATGAAACTCACCATACTGTATTTCGTAGTAAAAATACATATAACGTCATTGAATAAGTGCAAGGTTGGCCTCGGATTCACGAACCTATTTTAATTATATATATTTATATGTTGGTCAATATTTGTATAGCAATTTAGGTCAGGTCATTGTGTAATCCTATCCTATAGCTCGAGTCTGACTCTACAGTATAGTAACATGTTATATTACTCATGCTCAATTAAGATTCTAGTAAAAGGTGACATGTGAAACAACGTAACACAAATGGTTTCATAATCATAAAATAGTATTTTAGGTTTTTTTTTTTTTTAAAGAAAATCAACACAAAAAGTTAACTGAAAAGTTAACAGGAAAAGTCAAAGTTCAAAGTCAAAAGTCAAAGGTTAAAGTCAAAAGTCAAAGGTCAAAGTAAAAATGAGGTCGCATGCAAATATATAATAACTTATACAAAAATGATTTTCGATCAAACATGACTAAACGGGCCACTTCAGCTATTTTTAGAAAAATTATCGGAACTCCGATTGATAAACGGCCAAAGATAAAAGTTACACATTACCAAAAAGATTAAGCATAAATATTACAGAAGTAAACTAAACCTAGACAACTCGTAGTTGCCAACGCGTTTTCGGCGTTTCAAAGTTAATTTTTCAGCTTTAATAAATTTACAAAAGTGACCGAGTAGCCTACTTTGGAGATTTTTAGAAAATTCCTCAAAACTCGTATTGACAAACGGTCAAAGCCTGCAAATTCTCGTTACCACAAAGATATAACATGATTTTTGGCAAGAGTAAACACATATCAGGCCGACCATGACAACTGATACAAAACTGACATTTTTAAATAAAAAAGTTTCAGCGCTTTTTAGAATTTTAAAATGTGACCAAACCGTCAACTTTGATGATTTTTAGAAAAATATTCGAGACTCGAATTGACAAACGGCCAGAGTCGTTTGTTAGAACTTACAGCAAAGAATTCAATGGTATTTTTTTTTATATATGAAACAACGCAGATCAGCGAGAATTTTAGTTCCCGTTTCGACATTTCATCAAAATTTGTAAAACTTCTTTTGTCCATAACTTGACAACCGTTCAACGAAACGAGACGTGCTTTATTTGAAAATTCATCTACTCGACGAGTAGAATCCAAATAACCACTTTTTATAACCCAGAAAATTAGTTCACTAATTATCATCAGCAATTTTAATTACGAAATTAATTATGCAATTTGTTTATTTCATAACTTTCTAACCGTTACTTGGATTCAAGTGATTCTTAAACCAAAATTGAACTATTTTTCGCTAGCTTTCAAACGACATGCATATCTTATACCTTATCTCAATCGTATATGTAACTAATTCAGGAATCAACATAACCTATCTAATGGCAATATCAAAAGTACAAGCATGCATAATCCTATATACTCGAGCACTAGTCAGGGATACACTATTAGTATGTAAAAATTAAATTATGAGTACTCACAAATCAATATTGAGATTCAATATTACAGGAAAGGTACGTAAACGCAACGGAGATGATAAACACTATATTGACCTCACGAGCATACCCATGAACCATACTCAATCATCTCCATAGCTATAACCCATAATTTCCTTAATCCTATCTCACTCGAAAAAACAACTTCGAAATCACTCGGACAGCACTCCGTCGTAATATTTTATGTATACTTGAGATAATACGGAGTAAATATATATATATGTAAATCGATTGAGAGAGTTTAGAGAAAACTATTTTCAAGTTTCTATAAAACAATGAAACCTATTGAATTCTATTTATAATAGATTTTTGAATTATTAAAGTGAATTATTAAAGTATGAATTATTAAAGTGAATTATTAAAGTATGAATTATTAAAGTGAATTATTAAAGTATGAATTATTAAAGTGAATTATTAAAGTATGAATTATTAAAGTGAATTATTAAAGTATGAATTATTAAAGTTAAAGTAAAGTAAAAATAAAGTTAAGGTAAAGTTTAAGTATAGTAAAAGTATAAAACTATGTACGTATAATACGCGTATAAATATATATAATATTAATTTAAATCGTTATATATATTTAATAAAATAAAATATAAATATCGTTATCTTTATCATACTAGTTAAGTAATGAGTTGTCAAAAGTGGTTCTAGATATTTATAAAAGTTATATACGTTTTAATAATAAAGTTCTTTTTAAACTGAAAACGTTTTTGTACGTTTGAAACTAAATAGATCAATCGAGTCTTTATGAGATTCAATCTTCCACTATCCTTTGTCTAGTTCTCAATGATTGACAATTTGTTCATATTTATAAATCACTTTACCATTTTCCGAATATTGTTAAAATGAAAAGATTTCTCAAATCAACGTGGGCCTTTCAACAGAGACTTGTAATCATAATTCAATATATCTGATAATTCAATCATTTGATCTTATCTTCTAATTCCATTGATAAACATTTTGAAACAGATACAATCATATAAAGTATTTAATCTAATATTTTGTTTACGTTTCAAGTTATAATATATATACACATATACATATATAATCATATTCGTTTAATGGTTCGTGAATCGTTGGAACTTGGTCGAGGTTGAATGAATGTATGAACATAGTTTAAAATTCTTGAAATTTAACTTAACAAATATTGCTTATCGTGTCGAAAACATATAAAGATTAAAGTTTAAATTTGGTTAGAAATTTCCGGGTTGTCACAGTACCTACCCGTTAAAGAAATTTCGTCCCGAAATTTGAGTGGAAAGGTCGTGAATGATAATAAGTATATTTTCATGATGCATACGGGCTGAAAATTAGAGTTTTATCATCAGCGAATAATTTGGATAAACAATCCATTTATATGAAGAGTACGAATGAAGCTAACATAGAAGAGTGAAATGAGTAAGTGTAGATTCATCTTATCATTTGACGTAGATATGATTGATTCCCAGATTTTAAGGGATTTGAAGAAAATCTTCTTAATAAGATTTGACTCTCCGGTAATCAAGGGAATTAGGATCCGCTTTAAATGCGATCGTCCATTTTAATTGTTCTGTCGGAGATTTTCTTATAAATTCACCTCCTTCGTTTCCTTACAACTCACACCATCTGTTGATGCATTTTATGCAAGTCCCTAGACATCTACCCACGTCCATTGCAGGTACAACAGTTTACAGGCCACCATGATTGCTCGTTATTATCCTATCCGTGTTTGTATGTGGTTACAGGAACTGTAGGAACGAGATTTAGATGTTTGACTATGTTAGACTTAGTCAGACGTACGAGTGAAGCCTCACTAGTACGGCTAACAGGCTCATACGCATGGTTGATGCTGAGCTAAGTCACAATTACAACCTAAATGATAAGACACGAGTGAGTGATCACCCGTATGGTTGATGAAGCCAACTCGTACGTGTGATGAATGAATCATATGGGTGTGTCAACAGCAGGGGTATATAAAGTCTTATGTTCTTCATTCTAGGTTAAGCCTCTCATTTGTTACACACACTCAGATCTAGTGAGCTCCTTCGATTCTCTCTTAGTCCAAATCACCCAGGTGGTGAATAATAGCTCTAGGTGTTGATCTAATCACACTTGATTTAGTTGTGGTTTGACTAAATTAATCAAAAAAAAACTTAACCTATTCACTAGAGGGTTTGATTCACTTATTCTGCCATTGTGTGAGTTAAATCTGTTGATTTCTAAGTTCCTAGTCATGTTTCATCACCTTCTATTCTTTCCCCCTCAACTCATATTTTAAAGTATTCATCAATATGCTCCATCCAGTTCTGATTCTCGATATACTTCTAACTTTCATATCGGTCATTCTTCTTTTTTTCATCTACGGCCGGAAGAATCTATTTACTTCTACTATACTCTTGGGTTTATAGTGTTCCTAGTTCTCCCGTGTCTTTATATTGCTATATGCATCGATATATATGGTTTATAATTTATGGTTTGTCGTTGGGCTTTATATGTTTCCTTATATTTCAAAGTCTCTGCTTCTGTCTTCTATAATCATTATCATTCACAGTTAATGCTCTCTTTTATTTGCTGCAATTTATACCCCAATTTCTATTTCGGAGTTTTGTCCTTTCGTTTCTTCTTCTTGCGATTAAGCACCGCTTGTAATGGTCCAGAATTCACAGATATGAATTTCGAAATGAACATTGTTAATGTTCTAGGAAGGAAATTATGATGGCACGATCTTGACTTGTCAAATTACTAAAATACCTTGGAAAAGGCCGAATCATCAAGAAATATTTTCTTGATATTTTAGAGGTTAAATAGAATACAAGAGTCGTATAACATGGCACATGATGATGTTATGATCTGTGAATCATCACGTTCCATTTAGAAACTCAGCATGACTTACTATAATATAATCACATTGATCAAGTGTCATTATATTATACTAATTCATGCTTCAGTTCCCAACACTACTTCAAAATATTCCTATTTTAAATTTGAATGTTTCAGAATTTAGAAACTAAAATAGTTTCTTTTATGATGTAATACAGATAGCGCGAAGAGGTAAATGATTTCAAATAAGAAAAATTAAGAAAATATCTTCAGAAATATGGAGGATATTTATAATGAAAGATATGATGATATTTTAGAATTTCTAATATCAGAGGATGATAAAGAATATTGTCCGCAGGGGTTTAGAGTCAGGAGCAAGGTATTCGTTAATGACTTCAGCAGATACTGAATTATTTGGATCCTTTGAAGTCAGGTTCAGTCTTTGTAATTTGTCCACAGCCTCCTTCCTACTTTGCTCAATCCGTTTTCCAGTTCCAAGACTTCTCTTTTTCTGCGCTTTGCCAGCACACCTATTCATTATCATCAAACTTTTACTGTTAAGGTCGTTTATAGTTTTTTTGCTGCTTCATCAGTATTTTTCTATTTTCGGAGAACCAATTCGTAGTTCAAAGTGTTTTTTAGAATCTTCACATTCAAATTAAGTCCAGAAGATAGACGTTATATATACACATATAACTGTTGGCGTAGACATGCTGCGAGATTTCAAAATACTGATTGCTAATTCCCAATGATTCGTATGGAAATTCTCATTACAAGATGCGAATGAGTAAATGATGGGGTTTCAATGAATAATTATAATGACTTTTTGGAGAGGCTAAAGTCAAAGGGTAATGAAGTTATTGATACATCTGTTAATAATGTGGTGGAATGTAAAAGGTTCCCTGGTAACGATGGTGTATATCTCAAGGTTATAATAAGGTTAGTCTGACTGAAAAGTCGAAGTTGACTTGCTGGAGCTGTGACAAAACTGGCTACTTTGAATAGGAGTCGCAAAGTTATTTTTGCTAATAAATGCTAAAGAATCTGACGCGGATACGTTGTTTAAACTTTTACTTTGATTTCAAGAGTTTTTCGGGTACACAACTGTGGGTAACATGTGGTTGGATCATCATCTCGATTGCTCATCATTCGAAGTGTCTTCAGAAATTTTCGAAGGGTTTGAACACAGATTGTAATCGTTAACATACATTTGATGTTCTAACACAGTTTTGAAGTCAAAATATAGCTTGTGAAAGATGTAAGGATCTAAGAGTGATGATCTTGGTCATATCTCAAGTTGAATTTTGAGATTTCAAAATCAGAATATGTAATTAAATTTTGAATGAGTATGGTTGTTTTGATTTCTATAAAAGAATGTATATTGTTGTGAAAGTAGGGAGTATAATGGATGATTTGCTGAATCAGATTCGAAGAATGTAATATATTAATTGTGAATTTATTATCTCTCGGGTATTACCTACCCGTTAAAAAATTTCACAATTAATATTTTGTACAAAAAAATTTTATTACAGTCTTTATGAAAATATATATATGTATATTTTCTTCAGATGTAACATAGATTTAATGAGTTAATGTTAAATTAAACTCATTTGATTTACGGTTGAAACTAGAATTGAATAATCCCTAAAGGCTTTAAAAAGTACATAACTTTTACGCAGTATTTCTTTAATGACATTGAAATTATGAATCAATACTTCGTTATTTGTTGATGTATGATGTTCGGTTCGTGGAATTCTTGTGAATTTCGCAAAGTACGAATGATGTTATCTGAAAAGTTTCGGGTACATCGATGATGAAAGTGTAAAATCAAATATATACTTGATTTATTATGAATTGTAATTTGTTGAATTGCGACAGAGATTGTAGTTAACGCTGGTTAAGTTGCGGCCGAAGGACGTACATTATTGCATATTTGTAATATGAATTAACCAAGTAGTTAAGATTCACACACAATAGCTTAGCACGGAAAGATTTATTTTTATTTCAAAATATATAAAATATACATATAATTTCTTCAAAGGGAATGAGTTAATTCTTCATAACTCGTTGATACAATATACGGGTTATTGATTCGTAATGATGTCCATAGTGATTCTTGAGCTGATGGAGTTTGTGATGTTATAGGTGTTGTTGATTCTGATGTTGACTATACTGATGATGCTGGTGACGCTGACGGTACTGTTGATGCTGTTGGTAAAACAAGTTTAGCTTGTTAATCACACACCATTTTTGTCAGGGTTTCTACTCTTCCTTCTATCATTTTGGTTCGCTTAACTGATTTATGGTTGGGGCTAGATTAGATAATCTCTAAGACTTTAGAGATTACATAATCTGCGCGGAATGTTTCTCCAATGAAGTTATGAATTAATAGTTCGTCGGTTATTGTTGTTGGTATTCCTTGGTATCTACAGGGCGTATGACATTGGTGCTCGTGGGAAGAGTGTAAAGTTGAGGTTTACGACGTGGTTGTGGTTGGAGTGGTAATGGTACTATTAGCGTTGATGATGGTGTTACTGGTTATGCTGCTGATGCTGCTGCTGGTGTTTGTAATCTCTGCACCATATTCTCCAAAGCCACTACCCGAGCGCGAAGCTCGTTGACTTCTTCTATTACACCGGGGTGATTGTCGATTCGGACGAGCGGATAAATAAAATCTAAAATTTGATGTAATATATAATCGTGATGAGATACTCTGGAAATGAGCGAGAAAATGGTGTTTCGGACAGGTTCGCCGGTAAGTGCTTCAGGTTCTTCGTCAAGAGGGCAATGTGGTGGATGGAAGGGATCACCTTCTTCTTGTCTCCAATGATTGAGGAGGCTACGAACCCATCCCCAATTCATCCAGAATAGGTGATGACTGATTGGTTGATCTATTCCGGTCACACTGCTTTCGGAGCTGGAGTGGGATTCCATTTCGAAATCCGAGGAACTTGAATTAATGATGAATTCCATTTCGTACGATTGAATAAGGATTTTTTTTTTCGATATGAAATGATTTTCGGTTATCGGATGGTATTCTAATTACATAGAATATCCATATATATAGAACAAAAGATTTCGTAAATTACGGAGAAATTTACGAGATATATCAGGCAACGTTTACAGTAATAGATACGATAAGATATGATTTAGCAGATACGCTAAGATATGAATTTTTGTCTATACACTATTCATGCAATCAATGCAGCAAGACGTGTCTTAGACTAAAAATGATAAGCAGGTAATTTCCTGAGGATGATAAGTAGTTAATTTTTGACACAAAATGATAAGCAAAACTATTGACATGCAGACACGGTCGAAGTCCAGACTCACTAATGCATCCTATCGACTTATCTGTTAGACACACTAATGCAGACCTGGTTCGCTAAGACCACCGCTCTGATACCAACTGAAAGGACCCGTTCATATACATTATAAACGATTCACAATAGTTGATTACATTGCGAGGTATTTGACCTCTATATGATACATTTTACAAACATTGCATTCGTTTTTAAAAGACAATCTTTCTTTACATCGAAAATTGACAGGCATGCATACCATTTCATAATATCCACTATCCAACTATAAATTGATTTAATAATAATCTTTGATGAACTCAATGACTCGAATGCAACGTTCTTCGAAATATGCTATGAAAGACTCCAAGTAATATCTTTAAAATGAGCAAATGCACAACGGAAGATTTCTTTAACACCTGAGAATAAACATGCTTTAAAGTGTCAACCAAAAGGTTGGTGAGTTCATTAGTTTATCATAATCATTTATTTCCATCATTTTAATAGACCACAAGAATTTCATTTCCAGTTCTCATAAATATACGTCCCATGCATAGAGACAAAAATAATCATTCATATGGTGAACACCTGGTAACCGACATTAACAATATGCATATAAGAATATCCCCTATCATTCCGGGATCCTCCTTCGGACATGATATAATTTCGAAGTACTAAAGCATCCGGTACTTTGGATGGGGTTTGTTAGGCCCAATAGATCTATCTTTAGGATTCGCGTCAATTAGGGTGTCTGTTCCCTAATTCTTAGATTACCAGACTTTGATAAAAAGGGGCATATTCGATTTCGATAATTCAACCATAGAATGTAGTTTCAATTACTTGTGTCTATTTCGTCAAACATTTATAAAAGTGCATGTATTCTCAATCCCAAAAATATAAAGGGTAAAAAGGAAAATGAAACTCACCATACTGTATTTCGTAGTAAAAATACATATAACATCATTGAACAAGTGCAAAGTTGGCCTCGGATTCACGAACCTATTTTAATTATATATATTTATATGTTGGTCAATATTTGTATAGCAATTTATTTCAGGTCATAGTGTAATCCTATCCTATAGCTCGAGTCTGACTCTACAGTATAGTAACATGTTATATTACTCATGCTCAATTAAGATTCTAGTAAAAGGTGACATGTGAAACAACGTAACACAAATGGTTTCATAATCATAAAAGAGTATTTTAGGTTTTTTTTTATAGAGAAAATCAACACAAAAAGTTAACTGAAAAGTTAACAGGAAAAGTCAAAGTTCAAAGTCAAAAGTCAAAGGTTAAAGTCAAAAGTCAAAGGTCAAAGTAAAAATGAGGTCGCATGCAAATATATAATAACTTATACAAAAATGATTTTCGATCAAACATGACTAAACGGGCCACTTCAGCTATTTTTAGAAAAATTATCGGAACTCCGATTGATAAACGGCCAAAGATAAAAGTTACACATTATCAAAAAGATTAAGCATAAATATTACAGAAGTAAACTAAACCTAGACAACTCGTAGTTGCCAACGCGTTTTCGGCGTTTCAAAGTTAATTTTTCAGCTTTAATAAATTTACAAAAGTGACCGAGTAGCCTACTTTGGAGATTTTTAGAAAATTCCTCAAAACTCGTATTGACAAACGGTCAAAGCCTGCAAATTCTCGTTACCACAAAGATATAACATGATTTTTGGCAAGAGTAAACACATATCAGGCCGACCATGACAACTGATACAAAACTGACATTTTTAAATAAAAAAGTTTCAGCTCTTTTTAGAATTTTAAAATGTGACCAAACCGTCAACTTTGATGATTTTTAGAAAAATATTCGAGACTCGAATTGACAAACGGCCAGAGTCGTTTGTTAGAACTTACAGCAAAGAATTCAATGGTATTTTTTTTTATATATGAAACAACGCAGATCAGCGAGAATTTTAGTTCCCGTTTCGACATTTCATCAAAATTTGTAAAACTTCTTTTGTCCATAACTTGACAACCGTTCAACGAAACGAGACGTGCTTTATTTGAAAATTCATCTACTCGACGAGTAGAATCCAAATAACCACTTTTTATAACCCAGAAAATTAGTTCACTAATTATCATCAGCAATTTTAATTACGAAATTAATTATGCAATTTGTTTATTTTATAACTTTCTAACCGTTACTTGGATTCAAGTGATTCTTAAACCAAAATTGAACTATTTTTCGCTAGCTTTCAAACGACATGCATATCTTATACCTTATCTCAATCGTATATGTAACTAATTCAGGAATCAACATAACCTATCTAATGGCAATATCAAAAGTACAAGCATGCATAATCCTATATACTCGAGCACTAGTCAGGGATACACTATTAGTATGTAAAAATTAAATTATGAGTACTCACAAATCAATATTGAGATTCAATATTACAGGAAAGGTACGTAAACGCAACGGAGATGATAAACACTATATTGACCTCACGAGCATACCCATGAACCATACTCAATCATCTCCATAGCTATAACCCATAATTTCCTTAATCCTATCTCACTCGAAAAAACAACTTCGAAATCACTCGGACAGCACTCCGTCGTAATATTTTATGTATACTTGAGATAATACGGAGTAAATATATATATATGTAAATCGATTGAGAGAGTTTAGAGAAAACTATTTTCAAGTTTCTATAAAACAATGAAACCTATTGAATTCTATTTATAATAGATTTTTGAATTATTAAAGTGAATTATTAAAGTATGAATTATTAAAGTGAATTATTAAAGTATGAATTATTAAAGTGAATTATTAAAGTATGAATTATTAAAGTGAATTATTAAAGTATGAATTATTAAAGTGAATTATTAAAGTATGAATTATTAAAGTTAAAGTAAAGTAAAAATAAAGTTAAGGTAAAGTTTAAGTATAGTAAAAGTATAAAACTATGTACGTATAATACGCGTATAAATATATATAATATTAATTTAAATCGTTATATATATTTAATAAAATAAAATATAAATATCGTTATCTTTATCATACTAGTTAAGTAATGAGTTGTCAAAAGTGGTTCTAGATATTTATAAAAGTTATATACGTTTTAATAATAAAGTTCTTTTTAAACTGAAAACGTTTTTGTACGTTTGAAACTAAATAGATCAATCGAGTCTTTATGAGATTCAATCTTCCACTATCCTTTGTCTAGTTCTCAATGATTGACAATTTGTTCATATTTATAAATCACTTTACCATTTTCCGAATATTGTTAAAATGAAAAGATTTCTCAAATCAACGTGGGCCTTTCAACAGAGACTTGTAATCATAATTCAATATATCTGATAATTCAATCATTTGATCTTATCTTCTAATTCCATTGATAAACATTTTGAAACAGATACAATCATATAAAGTATTTAATCTAATATTTTGTTTACGTTTCAAGTTATAATATATATACACATATACATATATAATCATATTCGTTTAATGGTTCGTGAATCGTTGGAACTTGGTCGAGGTTGAATGAATGTATGAACATAGTTTAAAATTCTTGAAATTTAACTTAACAAATATTGCTTATCGTGTCGAAAACATATAAAGATTAAAGTTTAAATTTGGTTGGAAATTTTCGGGTTGTCACATTTTGCTATTCTGGAAAAGTCTTGGATAAACCTTCTTTAGTAACCAGCTAGTCCTAAAAACTGGCGTATGTGTTTTGGAGTTTTTGGGGTTTCCCACTTTTCAACAGTTTCTATCTTTACCGGATCCACCTTAATACCTTCTTTGTTCACTATGTGACCGAGGAATTGAACTTCTTCCAACCAAAATACACACTTTGAAAACCTAGCGTACAATTCTTCCTTCCTCAATACTTCTAACACCTTTCTCAAATGTTCACCGTGTTCTTGGTCATTCTTTGAGTAAATAAGTATGTCATCAATGAAAACAATGACAAACTTGTCAAGGTATGGTCCACACACTCGGTTCATAAGGTCCATGAACACAGCTGGTGCATTAGTTAAACCAAACGGCATGACCATAAACTCGTAATGACTGTAACGTGTTCTGAAAGCAGTCTTTGGAATATCATCTTCTTTCACCCGCATTTGATGATACCCGGAACGTAAGTCAATCTTTGAATAAATAGACGAGCCTTGTAGTTGATCAAATAAGTCGTCGATTCTCGGTAGTGGGTAGCGGTTCTTGATGGTAAGTTTGTTCAACTCTCGGTAGTCGATACACAACCTGAATGTACCATCTTTCTTCTTGACAAACAAAACAGGAGCTCCCCACGGTGATGTGCTTGGTCGAATGAAACCACGCTCTAAAAGTTCTTGTAATTGGCTTTGCAGTTCTTTCATCTCGCTGGGTGCGAGTCTGTAAGGAGCACGAGCTATTGGTGCAGCTCCTGGTACAAGATCTATTTGAAATTCAACGGATCGATGTAGGGGTAATCCCGGTAATTCTTTCGGAAATACATCGAGAAATTCTTTTGCAATGGGAACATCATTGATGCTCTTTTCTTCAGTTTGTACTTTCTCGACGTGTGCTAGAACAGCATAGCAACCTTTTCTTATTAGTTTTTGTGCCTTCAAATTACTAATAAGATGTAGCTTCGTGTTGCCCCTTTCTCCGTACACCATTAAGGGTTTTCCTTTTTCTCGTATAATGCGAATTGCATTTTTGTAACAAATGATCTCTGCTTTCACTTCTTTCAACTAGTCCATACCGATTATCACATCAAAACTCCCTAACTCTACTGGTATCAAATCAATCTTAAATGTTTCGCTAACCAGTTTAATTTCTCGATTCCGACATATATTATCTGCTGAAATTAATTTACCATTTGCTAATTCGAGTAAAAATTTACTATCCAAAGGCGTCAATGGACAACTTAATTTAGCACAAAAATCTCTACTCATATAGCTTCTATCCGCACCCGAATCAAATAAAACGTAAGCAGATTTATTGTCAATAAGAAACGTACCCGTAACAAGCTCCGGGTCTTCCTGTGCCTCTGCCGCATTAATATTGAAAACTCTTCTGCGGCCTTGTCCATTCGTGTTCTTCTGGTTCGGGAAATTTCTAATAATGTGGCCCGGTTTTCCACATTTATAACAAACTACATTGGCATAACTTGCTCCGACACTACTTGCTCCGCCATTACTCGTTCCGACACCATTTGTTCCTTTCGTTCTATTAACCCCTGGTCCGTAGACCTCACACTTCGCCGCGCTATGACCATTTCTTTTACACTTGTTGCAAAATTTGGTGCAGAACCCCGAGTGATACTTTTCACACCTTTAGCATAGCTGCTTCTGATTGTTGTTGTTGTTGCGGTTATTATTGTTGTTGGGATGATTGTTGTAGTTGTTGTTGTTGTTGTTGTTGTTGTTGTTGTTGTTGTTGGACCGTTTGTTGTAGTTGCGATTGATGTTGCGATTGTTGGGATAATTGTTACGATTATTGTTGTAATTGCTGTTGTTGTTGTATTGGTGATTCTTATCACCGTTTTCCTCCCACTTTCTTTTGACTTGCTTCACATTGGCCTCTTCAGCAGCCTGTTCTTTAATTCTTTCTTCAATCTGATTCACTAGTTTGTGAGCCATTCTACATGCCTGTTGTATGGAGGCGGGCTCGTGTGAACTTATATCTTCTTGGATTCTTTCCGGTAATCCTTTCACAAACGCGTCAATCTTCTCTTCCTCATCTTCGAATGCTCCCGGACACAATAGGCACAATTCTGTGAATCGTCTTTCGTACGTGGTAATATCAAATCCTTGGGTTCGTAACCCTCTAAGTTCTGTCTTGAGCTTATTGACCTCGGTTCTGGGACGGTACTTCTCGTTCATCAAGTGCTTGAATGCTGACCACGGTAGTGCGTAAGCATCATCTTGTCCCACTTGTTCTAGATAGGTATTCCATCATGTTAACGCAGAACCTGTGAAGGTATGCGTAGCGTACTTCACTTTGTCCTCTTCAGTACACTTACTTATGGCAAACACCGATTCGACCTTCTCGGTCCACCGTTTCAATCCGATCGGTCCTTTGGTTCCATCAAATTCCAAAGGTTTGCAGGCAGTGAATTCTTTGTAGGTGCATCCTACACGATTTCCTGTACTGCTAGATCCAAGGTTATTGTTGGTATGTAGCACAGCCTGTACTGCGGCTATGTTTGAAGCTAGAAAAGTACGGAATTCCTCTTCATTCATATTCACGGTGTGTCGAGTAGTCGGTGCCATTTCCTTCAAAATAGTCAAATGGAACAAGTTAATGATACAGAATATTAAGAGTAGTTAATAGTATTTCGTAGCATAATATGAACTCATTTATAAAAGCTTTTTCTTCATATTAGCGTTTTATAAGTTTAAATTCGGGTAGTACCTACCCGTTAAGTTCATGCTTAGTAGCTAATATACAATTCAACTACTACAATTTTATATGAAAAACTGATTATAATAATATTTCGCGTTCAAACTTTTACACAATATTTTACAAACTTACAATACCGCTTATTTTACATATAGCATGAAATATAGCACACAATAAATTTGATACAAGATGGTTGTGAAGATAATTCTAGCTAGTACACAAGTCGTTCAGCAAAGGCAATAAAGACACGTAATTCATACGTCCAGAAACAAGTCATGCATTCTGGTTTTACTAGGATTACTTCCCATCCTTGGTCTTGTGGAACATAACCGTTATGGCCGTTGATAAGACAGCGTGTTGTAACGTCGTCAAAGGGACGAGGGTTACGTAATGTCCAACAGTCCCGTAACAATCTAAAAACCTCATTTCTTACCCCAATTACCGACTCCGTCACTTGTGGAAACGTTTTGTTTAATAGTTGTAGCCTGATGTTCTTGTTCTCACTTTGGTGAGAAGCGAACATTACTAATCCGTAAGCATAACATGCTTCTTTATGTTGCATGTTAGCCGGTTTTTCTAAATCACGAAGTCCAATATTCGGATATATTGAGTCAAAATAATTTCTTAACCCATTGCGTAAAATAGCATTTGGGTTCCCCGCAATATATGCGTCAAAGTAAACACATCGTAACTTATGGATTTTCCAATGTGATATCCCCCATCTTTCGAATGAAAGCCTTTTATAAACCAAGGCATTCTTGGAACGTTCTTCGAATGTCTTACAAACTGATCTTGCCTTAAATAGTTATGCCGAAGAATTCTGACCGACTCTAGACAAGATTTCATTAATCATGTCTCCGGGTAGGTCTCTTAAAATATTGGGTTGTCTATCCATTTTGTGTTTTTATACTGTAAAATAGACAAGAGTTAGATTCATAAAAAAAAATACTTATTAATACAAACAATTTTTACATATATCATAAAGCATAAGCACACTATATTACATATATTACACCACACGAATACAACTATCTTATTCCGACTCGCTTGTTTCTTCTTCTTCGGTTTTGGTTCGTTTTGCCAAGTTTCTAGGGATATATGATGTTCCCCTAATACGAGTCGTCGTTTTCCACATTGGTTTAGAAAAACCTGGTGGTTTAGAGGTTCCCGGGTCATTGTTACAACTTAAGGACTTCGGGGGTTGACGATACATATAAAGTTCATCGGGGTTGGAATTAGATTTCTCTATTTTTATGCCCTTTTCCTTATTATTTTATTTTGCCTTTTTAAATTCAGTTGGGGTAATTTCTATAACATCATCGGAATTCTCGTCGGAATCCGATTCATCGGAGAATTGGTAATCCTCCCAATACTTTGCTTCCTTGACGGAAACACCATTGACCATAATTAACCTTGGTCAGTTGGTTGAGGATTTTCTTTTACTTAACCGTTTTATTATTTCCCCCACCGGTTCTATTTCTTCATCCGGTTCCGATTCTTCTTCCGGTTCCGATTCTTCTTCCGGTTCCGACTCTTCTTCCGGTTCCTCTTCGGGAACTTATGAATCAGTCCATGAATCATTCCATTTTACATTTGACTCTTCATTATTATTAGGTGAGTCAATGAGACTTGTTCTAGAGGTAGACATCTATCACATAATATCAAACGCGTTAAGAGATTAATATATCACATAATATTCACATGTTAAAAATATATAGTTTCCAACAAAATTTGTTAAGCAATCATTTTTCAAGTAAACACGGTCGAAGTCCAGACTCACTAATGCATCCTAACAAACTCGATAAGACACACTAATGCAAAATTCTGGTTCTCTAAGACCAACGCTCGGATACCAACTGAAATGTCCCGTTCTTATTGATTAAAAACGTTCCATATTAATTGATTTCGTTGCGAGGTTTTGACCTCTATATGGGACATTTTTCAAAGACTGCATTCATTTTAAAACAAACCATAACCTTTATTTCATCAATAAAGGTTTAAAAAGCTTTACGTAGATTATCAAATAATGATAATCTAAAATATCCTGTTTACACACGACCATTACATAATGGTTTACAATACAAATATATTACAACAAAATAAGTTTCTTGAATGCAGTTTTTACACAATATCATACAAGCATGGACTCCAAATCTCGTCCTTATTTAAGTATGCGACAGCGGAAGCTCTTAATAATCACCTGAGAATAAACATGCTTAAAACGTCAACAAAAATGTTGGTGAGTTATAGGTTTAACCTATATATATCAAATCATAATAATAGACCACAAGATTTCATATTTCAATACACATCCCATACATAGAGATAAAAATCATTCATATGGTGAACACCTGGTAATCGACATTAACAAGATGCATATATAAGAATATCCCCATCATTCCGGGACACCCTTCGGATATGATATAAATTTCGAAGTACTAAAGCATCCGGTACTTTGGATGGGGTTTGTTAGGCCCAATAGATCTATCTTTAGGGTTCGCGTCAATTAGGGTGTCTGTTCCCTAATTCTTAGATTACCAGACTAAATAAGGGCATATTCGATTTCAATAATTCAACCATAGAATGTAGTTTCGATTACTTGTGTCTATATCGTAAAACATTTATAAAAGCAGCGCATGTATTCTCAGTCCCAAAAATATATATAAAAAGGGAGTAATGAAAACTCACTTTCACAGATTTTTACTTCGTCGGGAAGTAAGACTTGGCCACTGGTTGATTCACGAACCTATAACAATATATACATATATATATCAAAGTATGTTCAAAATATATTTACAACACTTTTAATATATTTTGATGTTTTGAGTTTATTAAGTCAGCTGTCCTTGTTAGTAACCTACAACTAGTTGTCCACAGTTAGATGTACAGAAATAAATCGATAAATATTATCTTGAATCAATCCACGACCCAGTGTATATGTATCTCAGTATTGATCACAACTCAAACTATATATATTTTGGAATCAACCTCAACCCTGTATAGCTAACTCCAACATTCACATATAGAGTGTCTATGGTTGTTCCGAAATATATATAGATGTGTCGACATGATAGGTCGAAACATTGTATACATGTCTATGGTATCTCAAGATTACATAATATACAATACAAGTTGATTAAGTTATGGTTGGAATAGATTTGTTACCAATTTTCACGTAGCTAAAATGAGAAAAATTATCCAATCTTGTTTTACCCATAACTTCTTCATTTTAAATCCGTTTTGAGTGAATCAAATTGCTATGGTTTCATATTGAACTCTATTTTATGAATCTAAACAGAAAAAGTATAGGTTTATAGCCGGAAAAATAAGTTACAAGTCGTTTTTGTAAAGGTAGTCATTTCAGTCGAAAGAACGACGTCTAGATGACCATTTTAGAAAACATACTTCCACTTTGAGTTTAACCATAATTTTTGGATATAGTTTCATGTTCATAATAAAAATCATTTTCTCAGAATAACAACTTTTAAATCAAAGTTTATCATAGTTTTTAATTAACTAACCCAAAACAGCCCGCGGTGTTACTACGACGGCGTAAATCCGGTTTTACGGTGTTTTTCGTGTTTCCAGGTTTTAAATCATTAAGTTAGCATATCATATAGATATAGAACATGTGTTTAGTTGATTTTAAAAGTCAAGTTAGAAGGATTAACTTTTGTTTGCGAACAAGTTTAGAATTAACTAAACTATGTTCTAGTGATTACAAGTTTAAACCTTCGAATAAGATAGCTTTATATGTATAAATCGAATGATGTTATGAACATCATTACTACCTTAAATTCCTTGGATAAACCTACTGGAAAAGAGAAAAATGGATCTAGCTTCAACGGATCCTTGGTTGGCTTGAAGTTCTTGAAGCAGAATCATGACACGAAAACAAGTTCAAGTAAGATCATCACTTGAAATAAGATTGTTATAGTTATAGAAATTGAACCAAAGTTTGAATATGATTATTACCTTGTATTAGAATGATAACCTACTGTAAGAAACAAAGATTTCTTGAGGTTGGATGATCACCTTACAAGATTGGAAGTGAGCTAGCAAACTTGAAAATATTCTTGATTTTATGTAACTAGAACTTGTAGAATTTATGAAGAACACTTAGAACTTGAAGATAGAACTTGAGAGAGATCAATTAGATGAAGAAAATTGAATAATGAAAGTGTTTGTAGGTGTTTTTGGTCGTTGGTGTATGGATTAGATATAAAGGATATGTAATTTTGTTTTCATGTAAATAAGTCATGAATGATTACTCATATTTTTGTAATTTTATGAGATATTTCATGCTAGTTGCCAAATGATGGTTCCCACATGTATTAGGTGACTCACATGGGCTGCTAAGAGCTGATAATTGGAGTGTATATACCAATAGTACATACATCTAAAAGCTGTGTATTGTACGAGTACGAATACGGGTGCATACAAGTAGAATTGTTGATGAAACTGAACGATGATGTAATTGTAAGCATTTTTGTTAAGTAGAAGTATTTTGATAAGTGTATTGAAGTCTTTCAAAAGTGTATAAATACATATTAAAACACTACATGTATATACATTTTAACTGAGTCGTTAAGTCATCATTAGTCGTTACATGTAAGTGTTGTTTTGAAACCTTTAGGTTAACGATCTTGTTAAATATTGTTAACCCAATGTTTATAATATCAAATGAGATTTTAAATTATTATATTATCATGATATTATCATGTATGAATATCTCTTAATATGATATATATACATTAAATGTCTTTACAACGATAATCGTTACATATATGTCTCGTTTAAAAGTCATTAAGTTAGTAGTCTTGTTTTTACATATGTAGTTCATTGTTAATATACTTAATGATATGTTTACTTATCATAGTATCATGTTAACTATATATATATATATATCCATATATATGTCATCATATAGTTTTTACAAGTTTTAACATTCGTGAATCACCGGTCAACTTGGGTGGTCAATTGTCTATATGAAACATATTTCAATTAATCAAGTCTTAACAAGTTTGATTGCTTAACATGTTGGAAATATTTAATCATGTAAATATCAATCTCAATTAATATATATAAACATGGAAAAGTTCGGGTCACTACAGGCTATGTGGCGGAAAATGAGCAGGTCGAGTAGGTACGTAATTATTTGGTACCTGATATGATAGCTGGCTCATGATTTGGTGCTGATGAACTAACCAGCTATCATGTTGGCGTCGCCTATAATCCTCGTATACTCGCTCGGAGTTCCACTGCTCATACATACTATGTCTGGCCGCGTTCGTCATTGCTTCCTCATCTATACGAACTTGGACGTCAAGAATAGCATCTCGAAAGACATCCCTAATGTCTTCTGCCTCCTCCATTTCCTCGTCTGAGCCTCTCTCTACCTGAGGATGAGATCCCTCATAGGGTACTGCCTGGTTACGTCTACTTTTCAATACCTTAGCACCCACATAAACTTTCAATCCTAAGGGCTCAATCTGTTCTCTACAAAGCTGTAATGGACCCCCTTGGTTCCTATCAACAGCTAAATACTCTCCAATGAGAGTAACAAAAATACCTCCTCCTATTATACTCCCGTCCTGCATTCCCTCTACCATTTTAGATAAATAAAAAGCAACACAGTAAGGGATATTGACAAAGCTTCTAGGATCCCGAATACACTTTAGGTAGAATAAATCATGTAAGGTAATTTTTTCTTTATTATGACCTCTCTGTGTAATCGAGTTAGCCAAAAATCTATGAATAATACGAAGCTCGGCTCTGTCAATATGTGTATAGGAGTGTCCTCCTGCTCGTGTAAAAACATCAAAATGTGACATACGCCTCCAAATGGCGTCAGCGTCAAAGTTACTATCTACCCTTTCACCATAATGAATCAAATTTGTACAATCGGGTAATAGCAACTCACCAGGAGTATATATCTGTAAGGCCCTGGCCATGTCCAGCATGGACATTCTGTACATCCTACCACCAAGGATAAACCTAAGAAATCTTCTATCATCTATTCTAACTATATTTGTATCAAGTTATACAGTACTCATCAACTCAACACACCATTCCTTATATACAGGTCTACGAATGGTGAAAAGACGTTCCCAATCTATAAAAGAAGAACTGCCATACCTTTGAACTAAAAGCTGTCTAACACGGTCAGCTAGATGGACCGTTTCCAAAGGGGCCCAATCGATTACCCTTGGCACCTCTACATTTTTTGTTACCAATTTGAATTTGTTCCTTTGATATGTCTCGTAATCTCTCCATCTCCTATCAAATCTCAGATTAGGATGCAGAGTGTGCTCAGGAATCGTTAGGAATTCTACTGGCGGCCTCATTGGGAATACTATGAATTCATCAACAAACTGTACCGGATCATAATAAGGTATGTGATGATCAGGCTGTTGTTGTGGTTCTTGTTCGTGTTGCATTTCTGGTTCTGGTTCTGGTGCTGGTGCTGGTCGTCTAGATGATGATGCTCCTGAACTTCCAGTATCGGCTTTCTGCAAAATACATTAAACACAAAATTTGTGCATCCAAATATGCATTAGTGTTAGCAAAATAACAACTTAAAACAATCATTATAACATGTTAAATCAAAATTAAACTTATACACATTTTCACAATTTTTCACAATTCTACACTTTTCAAATAAGCACATATGAAAATGTATACAAAGTTCATAAGCATTTAACTCAAATAACATGTCAAAATAGTCATTACTAATAATTAAACAAGTCTCAAATGGCAATTACATCAAATTAATCAAGTTCATGAATTTTGGACTTAAAAAGTCCACTTTAATCTCCAAAAATCATGTTTAGGTTCAATGTTTGGATCATTTAACTATCTAAACATGTTACACTACTCAATTTAGCAATAATTCATGACAAAAATCGGCCATAACCTGTTTATATCAAAAAGCCCCAAATTGCTCAAGAACACAAACCCTAGATTTCTAAAAATTTTGAAGTTTTTGGCTTCAAATCATGTTAAATAGCATCAATCTGGGTTAAACATGCATAAAATACTAACAATTTAACACTAATTACACTAGAAATTAACAAAATTGCATTAGGTAAAAAATTGGTAATTATCACAAAAACTAGGAGTTTATAGAGTTTAGGGGTGTAGTTTTTACCATTTTGCTGAAGAATGAGAATCTAGGCATGATTAGAGCAAGAAAAATGACGAATTACGGTGGAAAAATGATGAAATTTGGTGAAGATTTGAGGTATTTTTGTGAATGTATGTGTGTGTTTGTATTGAGACAGAACCGCTGAGAGTTTTGTACCAGGCCTGCATTTGGTCCCCATGCGATCGCATGGGTTCCAAGTGCAAACCCCATGCGATCGCATGGGGTGCCGGCTACAGTACTTCAGCCTTTTTTTTTTATATCTTATATCTTATACTAATTAAAACAATTAAGTAATTAATTTTAAAATTTTGTTTCCCTTGTTATTTAGGACGAGGTCGTTTCGGATCGATGTCCTAGTCCGTCCTTTGACAAAATTTTAAAATTTGTCTTTTTGTAGCGATTGTTTTAAAAGCTAAGATTTTTGAGTTTTTTTTTTTAATGTTTTTAGCATACTTTAATTCAATAAGATTAAAAATAATGATAATAAAAGTTCTCGTCCCTCCCTCGGGTAAAGCAATTTCAGTTCAATGACCTAGTCTTCAACTTACGACGAATTTTTAAAAATTATATTTTTAACTTAATGAGATAAAGTAAATTTTTGTTTTTAAATTCACACCAAACTTAAAATAAAAATACATAAAATTCAAAATTAATATTAAAAATTCACACCAAACTTAAAATTTGAAATGCATAAAATTAAAATTTTTTATTTAAAGATTAAAAATTCACACCAAACTTATATTATATTTTTCAAATATTTACAATTTTAAATATATTGTCTTTACAAAGTTTACAATATTAATTTAAGATTTATATATTAATTTTAAAAACATGGTAAAAATAAAATTAAAAATCTTTTTGGCTTTTTATCCCACTTTAATCAATCAAATATTATCAAAAATATACGCCCCTCTTTTCGGTAAAGTAATTTCGGTTCCATGACCTAATTTAACTCATGACGAATTTTTGAAATATTTTGTGTTGATTGATTAAAGATATTTATACCTTAAGAATAAACGTTAAATTTCGCAGTGATGTAATAAATTTTTGAATGATATCAATAATTTCGGTCGCCAAATATAATTTTATTTAATACCAATTTAATACTTTATAGCGAACAAATTAGCATTTATTATCAAAAGGTTAAAAAAAAAAAACTGTACTGACTTACCTGTGAGATAGTATTCTTAGTTATATGATCTATCCCATTCATAAGATAGTCGGGTTAATTGGTTTTCCATGGCTACATAGGCGTAACCTCGAGCATTCAGTGTTTTTTCTTCTAAACATATGAACGGTCCGTCTCTGCATAAAGTAACAAATTCGGTATTTGAATAGGTTTGATTATTTGAACATTTACCTCCATGTGACCATTTTCCGCATTTGTGACATCTTTCTAGGTGTCGTGCTCTTCTTTTCGCTGCGGATTTTGATCTTCCTTTACCAAATTGTAACTTATTATCTTCGCATCTGGATTCTTTTCTTACTCCGTCCAATCTTTCTCTGATTACTGATACTATTTCACTCGGAAGTGTGTCATTATTACGTTTAGTGATCAAAGCGTGTAGCATTAGACCATGGTTTAGTTCACAGGCAGTCTTCATTTCGTAAAAACCTAAAAAAAATAAAAATTCAGAATGGGGGGAGAAGACTAGTTCTTTAGGGTCTGCTAGGGAAAGACCATTCGGGTTCCATTTTCGAGAACTACACGAAAACAGACAATCTAACTCTAACAGAAATACATATTATCCTTTAAAGACTTGATTCTCCCCACACTTAGTTAGATGTGGTATCAAAATTGTGATTAACTTCATTGTCGAATTCCATCGGACTATCTATGTAGTGTTTAACTCTGTGACCATTAACTTTAAATTCAATCCCATTTGAATTTATTAATTCTATCGTTCCGTATGGGAAAACTCTTTTGACTATGAATGGTCCAGACCATCTTGATTTCAATTTTCCAGGAAATAGCTTGAATCGTGAATTGAAAAGAAGAACTCTGTCTCCTTCTTTAAATTCTTTTAAACTTCTGATTCTTTTATCATGCCATTTCTTCGTTCTTTCTTTATAGATTAATGAATTTTCGTATGCTTCATGTCTTAACTCTTCTAATTCGTTTAGTTGACTTAGTCGTAGACGTCCAGCTTCATGTAAATCAAGATTACATGTCTTCAAAGCCCAAAATGCTTTGTGTTCAATTTCTACTGGAAGATGACATGCTTTTCCGTAGACGAGTTTAAAAGGTGTGGTTCCAATTGGAGTTTTGTAGGTTGTTCTAAAAGCCCAGAGCGCATCCTCCAATTTAATGGACCATTCCTTCGGATTTGATCCTATGGTTTTCTCTAGAATACGTTTTAAAGCTCGGTTGGTATTTTCAACTTGTCCACTTGTTTGTGGATGATATGTGGTGGAGATTTTATGAGTTACTCCATATCTTTTAAGAATTTTCTCAAGTTGATTATTACAGAAATGAGTACCCCGATCACTTATTAAAGCTTTCGGTGTTCCAAACCTTGCAAAAAGACGTTTTAAAAAGTTGACTACAACTCGTGCATCGTTAGTTGGGAGAGCTTGTGCTTCCGCCCATTTAGATACATAATCAATGGCAACGAGAATATAGAGATTATTATGAGATTTTAGAAATGGACCCATAAAGTCAATACCCCAAATGTCAAATACTTCACATACTTGGATAACATTTTGTGGCATTTCATCACGTTGACTTATTTTTCCGGCCCTTTGACATGCATCACAGGATTTGCAAAGAAGGTGTGCGTCTTTGTAAATTGTAGGCCAATAGAATCCAGCATCGTAAACTTTTCTTGCTGTTAGTTGAGGCCCATAATGCCCTCCTGTTGGTCCTGTGTGACAATGGTTTAAGATTTTACTAACTTCATCTCTAAATACACATCGGTGTATTATTACATCGGGACAACTTTTAAACAGATGTGGATCTTCCCAGAAATAGTGTTTTATATCACTGAAGAATTTCTTTCGTTTTTGGTACGATAATCCTTTTTCAAGGAATCCACATACTAAGTAGTTTGCATAGTCTGCAAACCATGGAATTTCATTATAATCTATCTTCAATAGATATTCATCAGGAAAGTTGTCTTGTATGGCCGATTCATTTAGAACTTCTAATTCGGGATTTTCAAGACGAGAAAGATGATCAGCGGCGAGATTTTCTGCTCCGCTTTTATCTCGGATTTCAATATCAAACTCTTGTAAGAGTAAGATCCAGCGGATTAATCTTGGTTTAGCATCTTGTTTCGAAAATAGGTATCTAAGAGCAGAATGGTCGGTATAGACCACCGTTTTTGCTAGAATGAGATATGAACGAAATGTAACACCTCAGCTTAACATGACCACAATATTATCCGCTTTGCCCGTAGGCGCACGGCTTTTTCTTGGCGACCACACACGAGAAGCACTTTCCCAGGAGGTCACCCATCCTGGCAGTGCTCTCGCCCGAGCACGCTTAACTGCAGCGTACTCACACATCTGCTCTGCATGTGGTCCCAAAACGCGTTGTGTCATTTAAGCGTGAGTATTACCTTATAATCCCATGATCACTCATGTTCGTGGGCGATGTGGGATTTGCCTAGGGTGTTACATTCACCCCCCCTTAGGGACTCATCGTCCTCGATGAGGTTTGCCCCACCACCCCCAACGGCACATGAGTGGCTCTGATACCATTCTGTAACACCCCAGCTTAACATGACCACAATATTGTCCGCTTTGCCCGTAGACGCACGGTTTTTTCTTGGCGACCACACACGAGAAGCACTTTCCCAGGAGGTCACCCATCCTGGTAGTGCTCTCGCCCGAGCACGCTTAACTGCAGCGTACTCACACATCTGCTCTGCCTGTGGTTCCAAAACGCGTTGTGTCATTTAAGCGTGAGTATTACCTTATAATCCCATGATCATTCATGTTCGTGGGCGATGTGGGATTTGCCTAGGGTGTTACACGAAATTTGTCAAAAGCAAAGATAATAGAAAGGAGTTCTTTTTCAGTAGTTGTATAGTTCGTTTGTGCTCCTTGTAACGTCTTACTAGCATAATATATAGGTTGAAATCGTTTTTCAATCCTTTGTCCTAAAACGGCTCCCATTGCAAAATCACTTGCATCGCACATTAATTCAAACGGTAGATTCCAATTTGGTGTGATCATGATCGGAGAATTAGTGAGTTTCTCTTTAAGAATATTAAAAGAATTGATACATTCATCTGAAAAGATGAATGGAGCATCCTTTTCTAGGAGTTTATTCATAGGAGTGGCAATTTTAGAAAAATCTTTTATGAAACGTCGGTAAAAACCGGCATGCCCTAGAAAACTCCTAACTCCTCTAACATTGGTGGGATGTGGAAGTTTAGCAATTACATCTACTTTAGATCTATCCACTTCAATTCCTTCCTTCGAAATTTTATGACCAGGAACGATGCCTTCTTTAACCATGAAATGGCATTTCTCCCAATTAAGTACTAGATTTGATTGTTCGTATCTAATAAGCATTCGTTCCAGATTAACTAGACATGATTCAAATGTATCACCAAAGACTGAAAAGTCATCCATGAAAACTTCCATGCATTCTTCTATCATGTCGTGAAAAATCGCCATCATGCACCTTTGAAAGGTTGCAGGGGCGTTGCAAAGTCCAAATGGCATGCGTTTGTAAGCAAAAGTACCATAAGGGCACGTGAATGTGGTTTTCTCTTGATCTTCGGGTGCTATTGGAATTTGAAAATATCCGAAAAATCCATCTAGAAAACAATAGTAACTATTTCCGGCTAGCCTTTCCAACATTTGATCAATGAAAGGTAAGGGAAAGTGATCTTTTCTGGTGGCGTCATTTAATTTTTTATAATCAATACACACACGCCATCCTGTTACAGTCCTAGTAGGAATAAGCTCATTTTTTTCATTTGTAATGACAGTCATGCCACCCTTCTTAGGCACGTATTGAACTGGGCTTACCCATGGACTATCAGAAATTGGATAAATTAGACCTGCGTCTAGCAGTTTAATAATTTCTTTTTTAACTACATCTTGCATATTCGGATTTAGTCTTCGTTGGCGTTGCACATACGTTTTATGACCTTCTTCCATAAGGATTTTATGTGTGCAATACGAAGGACTTATTCCTTTAATATCATGAATCTTCCATGCAATGGCTGGTTTATGAGCTTTCAACACAGAAATGAGTTGTGATTTCTCATTTTCAGTAAGAGAAGACGATATTATTACAGGTAATTCAGATTCACCATGTAAATAAGCGTATTCCAAATGGTTTGGAAGTGGCTTTAACTCTAATTTCGGAGTTTCTTCTATCGATGATTTGTATCGATATCTGTCTTCTTCTTTTAGTATTTGAATTTCTTCTATTGTTGGTTCATATCCATTAGCTATAAGTGTAGCTACCATTTCAGCTTCATCAATTGGTTCATTACCTTCTCCTAAAGAACATTCTCCTGTTCCTTGTAATTCTGGAAATTCTTCTAACAATTCTGCATGTGAATCTATAGTTTGAATATAATAACATGTATCATCTGCAGATTGCGGTTATTGCATTGCTCTATCAACTGAAAAGGTAACACTCTCGTCCTCTATACTTAGGGTCAATTTCTTACCGAACACATCTATCATTGCTTTAGCCGTGTTTAAGAATGGTCTTCCTAATATGAGAGGAACTTGAGAATCTTCTTCCATATCCAGAACAACAAAATCTACTGGAAATACTAAAGTACCAACTTTAACTAGCATGTTCTCCATTATCCCTCTAGGATATTTTATTGATCGATCGGCTAGTTGTATGCTTATTCTTGTTGGTTTCAATTCTCCAAGGTCTAGTTTAGCGTATAGTGAATACGGCATTAGATTTATACTAGCACCTAAGTCTGCTAATGCTTCTATTGAACTAAGACTACCCAGAAAACATGGAATTGTGAAACTTCCTGGATCAGATAGTTTTTCTGGTATCTTATTCAACAGCACTGCTGAACAATTAGCATTCATAGTAACAGCCGAGAGTTCTTCCATTTTCTTTCTATTTGTGATTAGATCTTTCAAGAATTTAGCATATCTAGGCATTCCTGAAATCACATCAATGAAAGGAAGATTACATTTATCTATTTAAATATATCCAAGAATTTGGATTGCTCGGCTTCAAGTTTCTCTTTTTTCATTTTACTTGGGTAAGGAAGTGGTGGTTGGTATGGTTTAACATAAGGTTTAGCCTTAACTGTGTTATCTTCATTAACCTTTTCAACTACCGGTTCTTTTTCCTTATCTTGATCAAGTTGTGGTTCTTGTGG
This sequence comes from Rutidosis leptorrhynchoides, assembly GCF_046630445.1. Classification (NCBI taxonomy): domain Eukaryota; kingdom Viridiplantae; phylum Streptophyta; class Magnoliopsida; order Asterales; family Asteraceae; genus Rutidosis; species Rutidosis leptorrhynchoides. The sequence continues at coordinate 336,221,957 of NC_092343.1, read as the reverse complement.
AGTAGGAATAGCTTCATCAGAAGTTACAGGTATTTCAGGTGGTTTAAGTGTTATACCACTTCTTGTGGTAATGGCTTTAGCTGTTTCATTCCGGGGGTTTGCATTTGTATCACTAGGTAAACTTCCCGGTTTTCTAAATGCTTGAGCATTTTGTTCATTGGTTTGTTTCTGAGATGTGAAAAATTGCGTTTGAGTTTCAACTAGCTTTGTCATCATATCTTCTAAATTTAGCTTTTTATCATCGGTTTGTTGTGGTGGTTTGTTTTGAAAATTAGGTCTTTGCTGGTTGTAAGTATTGTTAGATACTTGTTGATTGCTAGGACCTTGTTGGTTGTTGTATGGAATATTTCGGTTATAGTTCTGGTTTTGATTGTAAATCGGTCTTGGCGGTTGATAATTATTCTGATAATTATTTCCAGGCCTTTGGTTTATGTATGAAATATTCTCTCTTTGTTCCATTGTTAATTCAATACTGAGACAATCTTTTGTCAAATGTGGTCCTCCACACTGCTCACAACTAATTCGTATTGAGTGAATATCCTTAGTCATCTTTTCCATTCGTCTCTCGACAGCATCTATCTTTGCGGAAATGGAATCTAAGTCATGGCTAGAATCGGCTCTAGCTGCTTTAGATGATCTAACGATATCTTTTTCTTGGTGCCACTCATGTGAGTGGGAAGCAGTGTTATCAATAATTTTGTAAGCATCAGTTTCGGTTTTCTTCATAATAGAACCACCAGCTGCTATATCTATGTCTTTCCTTGTAGTGATGTCGCATCCTTGGTAGAATATTTGTACTATTTGACAGGTGTCTAAACCATGTTGCGGACATCCTCTCAATAACTTTCCAAATCTTGTCCACGCCTCATATAGAGTTTCATTCGGTTTCTGTGTAAACGTAACAATTTCTGCTTGAAGTCTTACGGCTTTAGATGCAGGAAAGAATTGTTTAAGAAATTTTTCAACTAAAACGTCCCATGTATCAATCGCCCCTTCAGGTAATGATTCCAACCAATCTTTGGCTTCTACCTTTAAAGTCCAGGGAAATAACATGAGATATATCTGTTCATACTCCACTTCTCGGATTTTAAATAGTGTGAAGATCCTATTAAAGGTACGAAGATGTTCATTTGGATCTTCCTTCGGCGCACCACTAAATTGGCATTGATTAGTCACCATGTGTAGAATTTGTCCTTTGATTTCATAATCTGGCGCATTAATGTCTGGATGAGTAATTGCGTGACCTTGGCCAGTGCGTTTAGCTCTCATTCGGTCTTCCATACTTAAAGGTTCCAGATTCTCCATAATTGAATTTGTTGAATCGGAATCACTAGAGGATTCTGATTTAATGGTTCGTTCCTCAACAATCTCTGTTTGAATGATTGGTGGTTCCGGAGGAAAATTTAATGGTTCAGGATCTATGAATCATCCCTGAATATTCTCCGGATTCTCAATTGTGAGGTCGGGTTCAAAAAATGGATTATCGGAAATTTGAACTGGAGTACTTGGTCGACTGGATGACGATTCTAAAGAAAAATCAACGGCGGTAATATTAGCTAAATGTCTTGATCTAGTTACAGGTGGTGAACGTACAAAAGGTGGTGAACGTCTTGCTCGGCGCATTCACTGAATATCCTATTAGTTTTTTTAAAAAGGAAAGAAAAATTATATAAGTTATCCAATTAATAGACTTTTCTGATTTTGCCCACGTTTCGAATAGCCAAAAGATGCAGCAGAGGGACAGGATTCGTTTGGTCTCAATATAATTGAGGACTGTTTGGCTCCAATAACCCGGTCCACGTACAAATCCAACTATTACTACGAACCAGAAAATTTTGATGTCTATTAATTTAACTACTTAAAATAAATTTTCGTAATTTTAAGAAATTTAGATAAGAAGTAGAATAAAAATCTATGTCCTAAAAACTAGAATAGCGAGAAATAAGAAAGAAAAAGAGCGCGTCGAAAAAGGTCGAAAAAGAAAAGAAAAATTGAAAAAGGCGTTGAAAAATAAGAAATAAAAAGAGTGACTTATAAAACTTTAAAACATTCGCCTAACCCAACCTTATTACTACCACTAACTTAAAATTATAATCGCAAATTGAGATTACTAATTGGAATGATAATTGATACATAGGTAAAAGGTGTCTAAAAATATTAAAGCTTACAAGAAAAACTATATCCCAAATGGCAATAACTTAAAAAGAAACTAAAACTTAAAAGGGCGTCGCAAAATTCTAAAGCACCTAAATCTTAGTCTAAAGAAAAAGCACTTAAGGGATTTTACGGCAAAGCCTAAAAATCTAGAAGTAAAAATAACTATGGCAAAAACTATGAGTTAAAAATAAATACGAGCGAAAAATACAAAAATTACGCTAAAACTATTAAAAAGGGACAAAATATAAAAATATATAAAAAGTTGTAAAAATTACAATTTTTATAAAAATATTATTTTTATATTATTTATTTTATAAAACTATTAATTTTATAATTTAATTATACTAATTAAACTAAATAATACAAATTAATAATAAAAACTAAATTAATAATTAAAAATTAAACCCTAATTAGGGTTATAATAATAATAATTATATATTAATTAAAACCCTAAACAGGCGGCTGAGGTTACCAGGCCTGTCAAATCACCTCATGCGATTGCATGAGGTGTTCGTTGATTTTCCATGCGATCGCATGGCTTGCGAAATTGGGCCAGGCTCTGGGCTGCAACAGTGATCGGACAGAGTATGTTTTTTTTATTTTTTTTCTTTTTTTTTTTTTTCTGTTCTGATGTTTTAATAAAATTATGTAATATATTTATATAAATTAAATAAAACTTATATTTTTATAAAATAAAGATAAAGAAACTTTTATATAACTTACAAACTCTTAAAAATATTTATATTTTTGTTTTTCTTTTTATATTTTCGAATATTTAAAACGTATTTTTACAAAAGAGTACTAAAAATAAAAATCTTTTTTTTTTGTGTGGCGTTTCGCTTCGACGTTCCCCGGCAGCGGCGCCAAAAATACTTGATGTTAAAGCTAAGGGGTATAAAATACTATTAAATTTTACAAGGAAATACTATTAAATACGATACAATTTTACACAAGATATTTATTTATTTATTGAATGGATATACTTAAACCTTGCTACAACACTTATAGGCAGTGTACCTAATCGTACAGTAGTGTAGTTTTTAGTAAGTCCGGTTTGTTCCACAGAGAATCTTTTTCACAAAGCTTAACGCTATATTAGTTTAAATTTATAAAAATACAAATATATATAAGTAATATTATTATTATAAAGGGGGGTTTTTACCGTTTAATGACCGGCTTGTCGATTTTAAAACTTTAGTCGCAGTTAAAACTAAATGTAAAATATTAAATAAATAAAAGACTTAATTTAAAGCGTAAAGTAAATAACGATAATGAAATTGCGAATAATAAAAGTGCGATAAAATAAACTTGCGATAATTAAAAAGTACGATAATTAAAAGTGCAATTAAATACAATAACAATAAATAAAAGTGCTATAATTAGAAGTGCAATTAAATATAAAATAAAGGAAATTAAATATGAAATAAAAGAATTATGCTTATTTAAACTTCCGTAATCATGATGTTTGACGTGTTGATTTTAGTTTTATGCCCATGGGTTAATTGTCCTTTGTCCTGGATTATTTAATATGTCCGTCTGGTTTTTGTCCATAACAGTCCATCCGTCATAAATATAAAGTGCGAGTGTCCTCGTCAAATTATCCTTATACCCGAAGTTTAAATATTCCAACTAATTGGGGACTTAAACTGTAACAAGATAATACTTTGTTTAATAATTACACCAGGATGTCGACTGAGTGTAACCCAAGGTTTTAATACTTTGTTATCAATTATGCCAAGTGTCCTTGTACATAATTTCACCCCTGTTTTAATAATTCTAGTGGCTATTAATCCATTCCCGTGTCCGATTAAATGAACGATTATCCGTACATATAAATACCCCGCCCATCGTGTTCGATCGAGTGTATATGGTTATTTATAGGTACGTCCAATTGTAAATCTTTATATTGAAATTAACAAACTATCATTTAGTTAAATAAATATAAAGCCCATTAATAGCCCATAGTCTAATTTCCACAAGTGTCGTTCTTTTGTCCAAACCTCAATTATGGTACAAAGCCCAATTACCCAATTTTAATATTTTTAGCCCAACATCATGATTACTTCGGATTAAATAAGCATAATAATAACTTAGCTACGAGACATTAAATTAAAAAGGTTGAACATAACTTACAATGATTAAAAATAGCGTAGCGTTACACGGACAGAATTTCGACTTACACCCTTACAACATTCGCTAACACACCTTTATTATTAGGATTTAAAATTAAAATTAAAATTAAAATATAAATTATATATACATATACTACATTTGAGTGAAGAAGAAAAAGATGTGTTTATTTTGGCCAAAACGCGTTGAATTTATAGGACCTGGGCTGGATTTCAGAGCCATGCGATCGCATGGCTTTTGTGCCTCCAGGCCATGCGATCGCATGGCCAGCTGGGAGAAGTCACATATCTTTGTTTTCTTTCTTGCCGACGTTTATAAATAATAATATAATATATAAATAATTATAAGAATTATTTAAATATTATATTTTATTTATGTGCATACTTTACTTGTAATTTTTAGTCCGTTGCGTAGAGCGTTGAGAGTTGTCTCTAGTCCCGGTTCCGGATTTTCGAACGTCCTTGCGTACAATTTAATATCTTGTACTTTGCGTTTTGAATCTTGTACTCTTGTAATTTTGAGACGTTTCTTATCAATAATTGGAACCTCATTGATTGTATTTTGTACTTTTGAGCTTTTTGGTCATTTGCGTCTTCAATTCGTCGAATCTATCTTTTGTCTTCACCTTTTATTATTTAAACGAATATCACTTGTAAATAGAACAGTTGCAACTAAAAGCTTGTCTTTCTTGAGGAATAATGCTATGAAATATATGTTCGTTTTTAGCATTATCACTCGTGCTCACCAAAAGACCCATCACATTGAGCAGAGATTCAACTACATAAGGGATGAAGTTGAAAAGGGAAAGATATGTATTCGCAAAGTTCACACAGATCTTAATATAGCGGATCCTCTCACGAAGCTCTTACATGGATCAAAACATACAGGACATGTTTGTGCATTAGGGCTTCGATATTCTAGTGATTGGTCATGATCTGTTTTAAGTACTGTAACGGAACGAAATTTGTTCAAACTCATTAATATAATTATGGTATTAATTTATTTTGAGTCATGTTCCTATTTTGCATATTTTATCCATGAATAAGTAATTATTCTAAATTCCGTAGTCGGTCACATTCGTGGGAACAAGTGTGAGGTTTAGACTATTATGAACTTGGATTGGTATACATTCACGAGCTGAATGTAATGCAAGGTTGCAACCAAGGTTCATAGATATTTGTGGGATACAAATATTGGAAGACCCGCACTCAAGATTCACTAAATGTAGCCTTTGTGGTTGATCACATGTAATCTTGAGTAAAGGCGAATATCATTGTATCCTCTGACCTGAGATACATATTGGGTTCGGATATTTACCAAGTATTGTGCCTTGATTCTTTCCTTCGCTATTCTGAAATATGGTAGTTCATAAGGAAGAGCTCAGGAATAATGCAAGGTATATATTTAGGACGTATGTAGTCAAGATGGAATTTATCCCTCTTATTTTTTTGAGAGTCAGATGTCTAAGGCCTGATAAAGTTAAATCTATAAGAGAGTGATCACTCTGTATCTCTTGGATTTAACATGACATCTAGGATGAAAGGATAAATGAAAAGATTCACCTATTCATATTCGAGATGGGAACTCGAAAAGGATAATGTTATTGAATGGCACAAAGTCATAACATATTGGGGGTGATGGACGATCGTCAGGTAGTATCCATCACTTGCATTAATTTCTTATGTTTCTCGTGCAAGTGGGAGATTGAAGGTATTTCGTATGCCCGAGAGACATATTAAATTAACGTGGCCACTATGTTATGATCCAAGTCGGGTCATACCCAATAATAAGTTTACCAACACTTTATATGTATTTATTTTAACGGTTGGATTGTTAAATGAATACGCGACACTTGAACTTTAGAAAATTGGTTTTCTAAAGTATAATCACTTGAGATAAATTATTTGGATAATTTATATATGATGTGGATTTAATTATTTATAGGTTTAAATAATTATGTTGTGTTATATTTTATAAAATGGTTTATAAAATTATTGCAAGTAACAAATACATGTATATTTATACAAGTTTTATAAAATTATTACTAGTTTTATAAAATTAAGTCTTGTTATAAAATATAAAGAGTATGGGCAGTTTTTGGGACTCCTAGGAGACAACCCACGCTCATTTTGGAACTTCTAACACATACACAACTTCATAGGCGCATGCTATATACTTGTACCTAGGCTAGACCACTTCTTTCAAGTGAGATAATAAACAAAAGAAGCTTGTAAACTGCACAGAATCTGCTGGAAATCAGCTGAAGGCCGTGGCCTTTTATTGACCAAAGGGAGTTCTAATTTTAGTTTTAACAAGCTCATATCTAGTGTTAATTAAATCCTAACTCATTACAAAGGTGTTGGGGTTATTGCTTGTGGGTATTACTTGCTTGAGGCTTCAAGTTAGAAGCTCTATAGTTCATCATCTTCATCATCATCTTCATCATCTCCTTCTCCAAGAATCACTACCCTCAATTTACTTGAGGAGGTATATTTCTATGTCTCCTCTTTTACTAGTAAGCATATGTTTCAAAACTTGATATTAACATGGAATTTAACATAAATGGTTAAAACATATAACATGAACTTTTGCATGCTTTCGCTTACTTTTATCTTCATAAAATGGGTTTTATGAACTTGTTAATATGTAGAACATGTTGTTTAAAAGATTGTTAAATTCCATTAGACACGAGTACTGCTTATCACCCTCAGACTGACGGGCAAAGTGAACGAACGATTCAGACATTGGAAGACATGTTACGTGCATGTGTCATTGATTTTGGAAAGGCCTGGGAAAGGCATTTGCCGTTAGCCGAATTCTCGTACAACAACAGTTATCACTCGAGCATTAATGCCGCACCTTTTGAAGCATTGTATGGCCGCAAGTGCCGATCTCCTATTTGTTGGGCCGAAGTAGGCGAAAAGCAAATCACCGGACCCGAGGTAGTCCATGAGACAACGGATAAGATTGCTCAGATCCAAGCTAGACTTAAGACTGCCCGCGATCGTCAAAAGAGTTATGCCTATCTTAAACGTAAAGACTTTGAATTCAACGTTGGTGATCGTGTAATGTTGAAGGTTTCACCTTGGAAAGGTGTGATCCGTTTTGGAAAACGTGGAAAGTTAAACCCGCGATACATTGGCCCTTTTGAAATCTTGGAACGTGTTGGACCCGTTGCTTACCGTTTGGATTTACCAGCACAGTTGAGCTCAGTTCATCCTACCTTCCACGTGTCGAACTTGAAGAAGTGTCTTGCTGCACCTGAACTTATCATACCACTTGAGGAACTTACGATTGACGACAAACTTCACTTTGTGGAAGAACCTGTTGAAATTATGGATTGTGGGATCAAAACTTTGAAACACAACAATATTTCGATTGTACGAGTACGATGGAATGCCAAACGATGACCCGATTTTACTTGGGAGCGAGAGGATCAAATGATGCGGAAGTATCCTCACTTTTTCCCGACTCCTCCATCTACCTCAGCTTAAATTTCGGGACAAAATTTTCTTTAACAGGTGGGTAATGTAACGACCCTGGATTTTTCAACTTTTATTTATTAATAATTATTATTATTAATACGTGTGATTAAACAAATGTATGTTATTACATTTACATGTTGCCATGATTGCCCGAACTTGACTTTAATTGCCCGAAACGTCTTTGTGACACACGAAACTTTCACGAATAATATTTTTAGAATATTATTTACATTCATGATTGATTTTATTAATCATTTTAATTAACTATGGTGATTAGTTAGTTACTTGGGCTTTAATTGGATTTAATTGTTACTTACATGAAACTTGGGCAAACGTCTTTGTGACACACGAAACTTTCACGAATAATATTTTTAGAATATTATTTACATTCATGATTGATTTTATTAATCATTTTAATTAACTATGGTGATTAGTTAGTTACTTGGGCTTTAATTGGATTTAATTGTTACTTACATGAAACTTGGGCTTTTAATTGAACATGGGCTTATAAAGCCTACCCTACTTCTTATATGGACTTAATTAGCCCATCATCACATGTAAGTATTACTTGTAAATGGAAACTAGTTAGTTAAGAATAATTGGAATCTAGTTAACATATAATCCTCATGCACATACCTCCATTAACCAACTTTTGTAGGCTTTACATGCAAGTGACCAAAGAATTTTTTTCTTCCCTCCCTTTCCCCTAGAACCGTCGGCCTCCAAGGCCTTTAGAGGGTTTGGTTGCTTTTTTTTTACTACATTTACTAAGTATTACTCTTCACATTCCATAACACACACATACTTGCTTTTATTTTCTCTCTTTTCTCTCATAGAATTGTAAGTAACTTGAACACTTTTCTCTCTTTTCTCCTTGCTTGAAAACCGAAACCAAGACACCTTAAATCATCATCATCACTTGTTCTTGATTATTGTTTTGTTACTTGTTGTTTGTTACTTACTTGTAGTTGTTATTGTTATTTACTTATTATCTTCTAAGAAGCAAACTTGTTAGTTTGATTCTTCATCTATCTTGTTCTAACAAGAACATACAAGACATAAACTTTCTAGTTTATGATCTCCATTTAATACTTGCTTAAAGATTTAGAGTTCATGTGTTGCAAATCATACTTGTAAGTCATGTTAGTAAACTTTAAAGTTTACTTTCTAAAGATCAAACTTTATTTTGAATCTTTAAAGTATGAACAACCCATGAATTTGTTTCTTGTTCATTTAGTTTACTACTTCATTTACTTGCACTTTAATTTTGTAATTTTGGTTGTTGTTGGTCAAGTACTACAAGTTAGTCTTGATCTCATTTCTCTTGAACTAAAAGTTAACCTTACTAGTTCAAGAACATGTAAATGAAACTTTTTAATTATAACTTTGTACACTTATGTTTGATCTAGACTTTTGGGTCTAAGATCTTCAAGATCTAACTAAGAACTATGTTCTACAGCTTAAGATCTTGTTTACATAAGTCTACTTTCAAGTTCATAACTTAATATTACTTTTATAACTCATGTAGATGTTAAATCTAAGACTTTGATGCAACTTTGGTTCATCAAACTTCATACAACTCTTAAGTGAGTTGTGATATACATCTTAGACTTACACTAGTGTCTTGATAAGTCAAACTTGCTTAATATTACTTTATAGTTCATGTATGTGACAAGCCTAAGACTTTGATGTAACTTTGGTTCATCAAACTACATACAACTCTTAAGTGAGTTGTGCTTCATGTCTTAGACTTACACAAGAGTTATGATGGTCAAAACTTGGTCAAGATAAGGTAAACACATCAATTAGTTGTACACTTGAAGCTATATGCATCAAGGATGAGAACCATGATGAACATCAAGCACCAAGACCACCGGAACCCACTATTTTTCTGTTTTCTGTCTTCTGCCTACTGTTTTCTAGTTTCTGTAACAGACCAGTACACCTGGGTTACTGTAACCTTGATTTTCAGATAGATCTTTTCGAGTAGATAACTTTTCATATAGGACTCATCTTAATCCGAGTTACGGTTTAGGATTTATGGCCCTCCGATCGTCATTATGTCCTTTAACGTTGTGCAGAAATTTCTGACCTACTCGCACTTAGACCGTCGCCACGGTCAAACGAAGACGAGTTTGCTCCTGTAAATTTTACCACACTTAAAGGACTCATATACAGAGCCATGGCCACTGGTCTCACCTTATTTCAGTAAGGGTAGAGGCCGTGGTGACTGACTGAAGTCAGCCTTTGTTTTAAACTACCTTCATAAACGAAACTTACTTTACGCTTTTTGTTTGATGATGAATGATGATGACCCTTAAGACCTTATTTACTTACTTTTAAACCTATTCGGATGATTTACTGACTTAGTACTATTTGACTTAGGTTGAGGACTCATTGGACCTTTCGGACCGATTACTTGCACACTTTTCCCGACTCGACTTTACCGCTACTTTATCATTGTGAGTTATATCATTCCCTTTTTACTTTAACTTATTTTGGGAACTGAGAATACATGCGGATTTTATGTTTTACATACTAAGCACGAGTACTTAAACTTATATATGTGTGGGTTATACAACGGCATAAACATTCCCTTTAGCTAGGTAACGTTTAGTCATTGGTTTTTGAACCGGTGAACGCGAATCTTAGATATGGATCCATAGGGTTTGACATCCCCACTCGGGCTAGTCGCGCTAGCATTTAACGAGTGTTTAATACTTTGTAATACATACGCACTTGCCAAGTGTACTTTCTGTAACGACCCGACCAAAACCGTTATTGACGGCGCCGTTAACTTAGGTCCCGTTGCGTGGTCGTAGTCCCTATATGAGACTCGTTTGACCAAAATTATGTCGCATTCATTTGAAAGGTGCAAGACTTGCAAGTTTAGTTTACAAAAGTCATAAAGTATAAATGAAATAACTTGCGACATAATTTGTTTAAAAACACAGTTGCTATAAATAGAGTAAGTATGTAAACAAAAGTTTGAATCCAAAAGTGCTATCCCTAGCGTATGTATGTATGTATCTTGACTCCAAGCAAATGATCAGAGTGTATGCATGTATGCTTGACCCCAAGCAAGTATGAGTGAACGCGGAAGCATATATCAAATAGCCAAGTATGAACCTGAGAAACATATAGAAAACTGTCAACGAAAAACGTTGGTGAAATCATAGGTGTTTGTAAACGTTGTTTTTGAACCACAAGATTTAGTATTCCCATAGTTGATTATCAAAATCGTTTGCATTCCAAAAGTATTGTTCGCGAGCACCCAATTATCAAGACTTAACGTTTCCTCCCATAGAACCCCATCACAATAGTGTTAGAACATACACTGTTTCTCGAAAATATATTTCATCCGTAGACGGTAGCGAACCGTCCGTAATGAGGGTTTGTCAAACCCGTATGGCCACACAATATAAGTTCTCGCTTACACCCTGCAAGTGTAACTAATGATAATCGAATTGAGGATTTTTGTTCTAACTCGCTGTGGAATGTTTGTTTCCTTGTACTTGTGTTCAAAGTATAAAAGTATGTAGTATAAAACTGTATATGTTTCTCATCCCATAATTTAAAAGTATAAAAGTTGTTGAAAGATGGGACTATGATCTCACCTCGAGTGCACGAGTATAAAAGTACTTCACAAAGTAACGTATGCATGAAAGTTGCTTAGCCTTGACCTAAACAAGTAAGTTGTATCAATTAACCGGTTACGACACAAGGTCGGGTGAAATGTGTTCAATTAGTCCTATGGCTCGTTACGACTCGATTAAATATAGCATGTGAATCACGTTGTCAAGTTTCATGCAAGAATCACGTATGAAAGCATGTTAGAACGTTTGCATAAAAGTTTGGTTAAGTTTGACTAAAAGTCAAACTTGGTCAAAGTCAACGAAAAAGTCAACACGTTCGGGTCGGGTCCCGGACTATTTTTCTATGCTAGTTATTCATATACAAGTATATTAAAACAAGTTTCATGTGAATCGTAGGTCGATAGCTAGTCAAACATTTCACGTGAAATGGGTCCAAGAGGTCAGAATCTGGCCAGGTGATTCTGCGCGCCGCGCGGGTATGTGGCGCGCCGCGCCACTACCTGGGCAGAGAATTCTGGTCAGTTTTTCCAAGTGTGCACGAACCAAAACCTTTTCTAACACAACACTTGACCCGCAAACACTTATAACGCCTATCATACATCGTTGGAAAGGTATTTTGACGAGGAATGCAACTAAGTACATATTATCAATCAAAACATGCATTTAAAATAATCAAATTCTCGTCAAATGTTCAATGAACGTTCATAATCAAAGTTTCAAGTTTGTAAAACGCATTTCATGATTCGGGCAACCAATTTACACATATGATATGCCGTTTTGAAGGTAATGAAGCATACATTACTACTAAACACTAACAATTAACATTTCATGGCATTCAAGCATCAAAAGTCCATTTTAAGAGCTATCAAACCCTAGCCAAGAATCACAAAATCAATAATCATGTTAGTGATGTTTTTCCAAATCAACCTACACACCAAATTGAAGCTAGTGATACTAGTAACACAATTAAAACATGAACTTTAACAATTTAACAACATTAACTCATCCAAAATCAAAGATTAAGCACACCCATTTCAATTGTTCTTACTAGTTACTCAAAACAACAAATCGAGCAAGTAAAACATATATTCATGCTAGACACGAGCCATAGACACTAACTAACACAATTTCTAGTCAAAAACACGAATTTAAAGAGAATTAGTGATTTTAGAAAGTTACCCAAAATCGGTGAATTTGGTACCAAATCGAAGAGGATGATGAGAGGATCACGAATATGTAATTTGTTTTGAAGTTTGCTTCCCTATCCGGATTTAGATGATGATTTTATGAAGTTGGGGTTTGTGTGTGTGTTCTTGCTAGAGAGAAAGAGAGAGAGAGGGAGATGGTTGAATGGTGGTGATTGGGGTGGACTAGTTGACCTAGTCAACTAGTTTGCCCCGTGTCAATTTTAGTCCCTCGAGTTTCAAAGCGGGTGCGGGATTTAACCGATCGAATACTTTTAAAACGCAAGTTAACGAGAGATGTTGTAATCGAGTAACGAGATTATCAAGAACATTAGTTAACGAAGTGTACGAATATAGGTGACGAAAGATGTTATTAAAAAAAAAGACGGTATTAAAATAAATTTAACGCAAAAACGCGGGATGTTACATTATCCACACCTCAAAAGAAATTTCGTCCCAAAATTTAGTTGGAAGTAGTAGTTGTTGAATCTTCCTCGAGATCTTGCGTTGTAAATTCTACGGATAAGTGAAGGTACGTCCTTGGGCATTTCAACGAACTTGACGGTCGGGATCATATGTTGTTTACGGTTTGGTTTCACGATTTATGGTTTCAACCGGTCCTCCTAGGAAGTGAGGGTTATCGTCGATAGTGAGTTCATCAAAGGAGATAACAAGTTCCCGTTTCGCAAAACACGTCTTTAAGTTGATACATCGAATGTAGGATAAACGGAGACTCGAAATGAGCCGGAAAATCTAAATGACAAGCGACGGGTACAATACGCTCCATGGTTTCAAAAAGGATTAGTATATCGCGGATTTAGCATTCCTATGTTTCCCGAAACGGTTTACACCTCCTCAAGGTGCGACTTCTAACGTGACGCGGTTTCCCACGTGGAATTTGAAATGTTTGCGTCTAACATCGGCATAGTTCTTTTGGCGACTACGATCCGCCTTGAGCCTTTCTTGGAATTGAAAAATTTTCCGGTTGTTTCATGAATGATTTCGGGTCCGGTGGTTCGCTTGTCACCTACTTCGGTTCAACAAATTAAGAAAACAACGATTACGGCTATGCGGGTCCTCGAAAAGTGTGACGTTAAGACTTGAATGATAACCATCGTTGTAAGAGAATTTGGTTAAAGGCAAAAACTTTTCTCAAGTAAATTTGAAATTGATAACACAAATTCGTATTACGGTTTCCAAGGTTTGAATCGTATGTTTGCTCGGTCCGTCGGGTTTTGGATGGTACGCGGTACTCATGTCTAAACGTGGTCCCGAGACTTTTTGTGAGGCACTCCAAAATCTAGAAGTGAAACGAGGATCTCGATCCGAAACGGGGTACATTTCCCTAAGGCATATTGAACAAGTTTGCTAGGAATTGAAAACGTTAGCTAGGACAAGTTTCTCAAGAAAATTCGCGTCGCGGAAGATTTATCGGTTTTCAAAAACGTTCGTCGGGGCGAGTTCTTATCGGGTTTTGAAAACGATTGTTAGGACTATCCACCCTCGCGGCGAATACTTGTATGACGTGAAGAGTCGCTCTCCATTGAGAATTTAGAATAAGGACCTCCTGAACCGGAAGTACGAGGGTGATGCAAGAGAAGTTTCTGCCCCGATGTGAGCATAACGAGTAAATTGTAGTTAGTCAATAAGACTGTGCGAGGACAAGCTAGTATACCCGTGCGACATACGGTTGAAGTCGAATGGAATCGGTAATTCATTCGGAAGCATAAGTATAATTCGACAATAATTGAAGGTGTGTCCCCGGTATGGTTGTTATAAATATTCTCGGAGTTTTCGGATGTCCAAACCTGAAAAGATGAAGTCATGTACATGGCGCATGGTGGTGTTTAGGTTGATCGAGTCTAACCACCATCACGCGTCACTAGAACTTTGGTATGTCTTACCGTAATATAACCACGTTGATCGAGTGTCGTTATATTACGCTAACTCATACCTCCATCCCCACATCACTCTATAGATTCAAGTTCGTGTCATCGTGAAGACCTAAAATGAACAAAATGTAACGACGTCTCAAACGTGACTCATATTAAATCGAAAGAATTTCTGCAAATCTAAGGAAGCGTTCCCCGAGGGAAGTGTATAAATGATTGTTCATGTCAATGTGGTTCGAGTCAGACAATAAGGTATTCAGGTATGAAAAGAGTAACGAGTAGCACGCAACCGTAGTGATAAATGTTGATGACGATACTCACCTAGAGTAGTGATGGTAGTAACACCAAAAAGTAGATAGTAAGAAACACCAGTGGGAAACCGATAGTAAGTTGAAACGGTGGCAAATAACAATTCGGGAGACAGAGTTCCCGAACAAGTGTGACTAATGAAGTCGTCGTCATCCATACGTGTATGAATCATGAATTTACGTGTGTTACCAAAAAGTGGCGGAATACGAGTTCGTATGATGAAGGTTGGGTACCATTAAAAAGTTTGCCTAAGAATGATTCAAGTATAATGCACAAGTAGTCAAGTAAGTGCTATCTATAGCAAATGTATGTCAGAATGCAAATGCTAACTATCCGGTTGTAGTCTAGACTCACTAATGCGTCCTAACGACTCTGTTAGACACACTAATGCACGTCCTAGTTCCCTACAACCAACGCTCTGATACCACTTGTAACGACCCGACCAAAACCGTTATTGACGGCGCCGTTAACTTAGGTCCCGTTGCGTGGTCGTAGTCCTTATATGAGACTAATTTGACCAAAATTATGTCGCATTCATTTGAAAGGTGCAAGACTTGCAAGTTTAGTTTACAAAAGTCATAAAGTATAAATGAAATAACTTGCGACATAATTTGTTTAAAAACACAGTTGCTATAAATAGAGTAAGTATGTAAACAAAAGTTTGAATCCAAAAGTGCTATCCCTAGCGTATGTATGTATGTATCTTGACTCCAAGCAAATGATCAGAGTGTATGCATGTATGCTTGACCCCAAGCAAGTATGAGTGAACGCGGAAGCATATATCAAATAGCCAAGTATGAACCTGAGAAACATATAGAAAACTGTCAACGAAAAACGTTGGTGAAATCATAGGTGTTTGTAAACGTTGTTTTTGAACCACAAGATTTAGTATTCCCATAGTTGATTATCAAAATCGTTTGCATTCCAAAAGTATTGTTCGCGAGCACCCAATTATCAAGACTTAACGTTTCCTCCCATAGAACCCCATCACAATAGTGTTAGAACATACACTGTTTCTCGAAAATATATTTCATCCGTAGACGGTAGCGAACCGTCCGTAATGAGGGTTTGTCAAACCCGTATGGCCACACAATATAAGTTCTCGCTTACACCCTGCAAGTGTAACTAATGATAATCGAATTGAGGATTTTTGTTCTAACTCGCTGTGGAATGTTTGTTTCCTTGTACTTGTGTTCAAAGTATAAAAGTATGTAGTATAAAACTGTATATGTTTCTCATCCCATAATTTAAAAGTATAAAAGTTGTTGAAAGATGGGACTATGATCTCACCTCGAGTGCACGAGTATAAAAGTACTTCACAAAGTAACGTATGCATGAAAGTTGCTTAGCCTTGACCTAAACAAGTAAGTTGTATCAATTAACCGGTTACGACACAAGGTCGGGTGAAATGTGTTCAATTAGTCCTATGGCTCGTTACGACTCGATTAAATATAGCATGTGAATCACGTTGTCAAGTTTCATGCAAGAATCACGTATGAAAGCATGTTAGAACGTTTGCATAAAAGTTTGGTTAAGTTTGACTAAAAGTCAAACTTGGTCAAAGTCAACGAAAAAGTCAACACGTTCGGGTCGGGTCCCGGACTATTTTTCTATGCTAGTTATTCATATACAAGTATATTAAAACAAGTTTCATGTGAATCGTAGGTCGATAGCTAGTCAAACATTTCACGTGAAATGGGTCCAAGAGGTCAGAATCTGGCCAGGTGATTCTGCGCGCCGCGCGGGTATGTGGCGCGCCGCGCCACTACCTGGGCAGAGAATTCTGGTCAGTTTTTCCAAGTGTGCACGAACCAAAACCTTTTCTAACACAACACTTGACCCGCAAACACTTATAACGCCTATCATACATCGTTGGAAAGGTATTTTGACGAGGAATGCAACTAAGTACATATTATCAATCAAAACATGCATTTAAAATAATCAAATTCTCGTCAAATGTTCAATGAACGTTCATAATCAAAGTTTCAAGTTTGTAAAACGCATTTCATGATTCGGGCAACCAATTTACACATATGATATGCCGTTTTGAAGGTAATGAAGCATACATTACTACTAAACACTAACAATTAACATTTCATGGCATTCAAGCATCAAAAGTCCATTTTAAGAGCTATCAAACCCTAGCCAAGAATCACAAAATCAATAATCATGTTAGTGATGTTTTTCCAAATCAACCTACACACCAAATTGAAGCTAGTGATACTAGTAACACAATTAAAACATGAACTTTAACAATTTAACAACATTAACTCATCCAAAATCAAAGATTAAGCACACCCATTTCAATTGTTCTTACTAGTTACTCAAAACAACAAATCGAGCAAGTAAAACATATATTCATGCTAGACACGAGCCATAGACACTAACTAACACAATTTCTAGTCAAAAACACGAATTTAAAGAGAATTAGTGATTTTAGAAAGTTACCCAAAATCGGTGAATTTGGTACCAAATCGAAGAGGATGATGAGAGGATCACGAATATGTAATTTGTTTTGAAGTTTGCTTCCCGATCCGGATTTAGATGATGATTTTATGAAGTTGGGGTTTGTGTGTGTGTTCTTGCTAGAGAGAAAGAGAGAGAGAGGGAGATGGTTGAATGGTGGTGATTGGGGTGGACTAGTTGACCTAGTCAACTAGTTTGCCCCGTGTCAATTTTAGTCCCTCGAGTTTCAAAGCGGGTGCGGGATTTAACCGATCGAATACTTTTAAAACGCAAGTTAACGAGAGATGTTGTAATCGAGTAACGAGATTATCAAGAACATTAGTTAACGAAGTGTACGAATATAGGTGACGAAAGATGTTATTAAAAAAAAGACGGTATTAAAATAAATTTAACGCAAAAACGCGGGATGTTACACTTTCAGGGGGTATAAACGTTAAGTTAGTTACCAATTGCCCACGGTTAACATATACTTTATCATACTATTTTAAAACGCTCTTTGTAGCACTGAAATCTCATGGCCTACCTTACATACTGTTATACTTAAACTATAGCTCACCAACCTTTGTGTTGACATTTTTAAGCATGTTTTTCTCAGGTGCTTAAGGTTATTTGCTTCCGCTGTCGTGCTAAACTTGCCGTAGACACCCGCTGCTCTAGTGTTATCACCGCATGAACTGTTTATCTTGCATTCAAACTTTAATTCATTTGAAACTATATTTTGTAATGACCTAAGGGGTCACATACATTTATTCATGCTTGCTATTCGTAGAAGCATACTATTGGTGTAAAACATTTGATGTCGGTTATGACATCACCTTTTTATCGTGAATGCATCTTCTTTTATTACCGCATATAGTACCTAACCTTGTAATGATCCTGTTGTTGATGATTCGTACACGATGGTTTTGTACGGGGCACCACATAAACTCAATGAATCAAACGAATTTTGTAGCATATCGAAATCAGAAATACCTGCATTAGACGAACTAGCCTGATCTGGCTGTCTCCGTCTCCTCCTAGTTCCCCTCTCGGGTTCATCATCCTCCTCCATAGGAGCGGGAGCAGCAACTTCTTGTTGCCTTAAACTACGTACCCCACCCCTCACGTGTATAGCCTTTGTCGTCCTATACACCTCCAATCCTAAAGTTCTAATAGGATGATCTACCGGTTGAATTGGAGGTTCTGATTCACTCGGGTCGAGTCCGAACCAGTTTCCTAGACAAGTGATGTAGTGACCCCCCGACATGTCACTTGTCTCTCTAGCACCTTTACCAACATGGGCCAAAAAGTAGGCAACTCCATAGGGTATACTAACAAATGTATCCCTATCTCTGATCGCATCTAAATACCAAAGGTCGATATAATTAATTTTATCTGTATTACTAAATGACCTTTGGTTTATTGTGTTCGCTATGAATTTATGAATTATTCTAAAGCGAACATCAGTGATCTTTAGGTATGATTCTTGGCCTGGCTCATATGTATTCCTTCGAGTAAAAGATTGCCAGACTCTCGAAGAATCATAATTTCCTGTATATCTAGCCCCTGTAAAAATATACTCCTTAAAACCGGGAGCCAACATCTCCTCAAGGTGTAAATCCCTAATGCGTCAGTCACGTTTCTTAGGGACATACTTCTATCTACCCCACCCAGTCGAAATTGTAGAAAATTAATGTCATTGATAGTTTCTGGGTGTATACTCATCCTAACGGTAGAATAAAACTCTAAACACCATTCTCTATATAAAGGGCTATTTAAATTAAACAACCTCTCAAAATCATTAAAAATCAAAGTCATTCCAGGTTCGGGTAAATCATAAGGAAATCTCAGGTTCGGGTGCAGGTTCTGAAGTTGTTGTTCCATTTCTGGCGTTACTTGTTCTTCTGCTTGCTGTTGGTTTACAGCTCTCATTCTAAATAAATTCTACATAACATTTTAAAACAAGAAAATCGTCCCATTTGGGTATGTTAATGTTAGCAAAGAATTCATACTCAACATACAAGCTTGTTTTCAACACCATAGGAACCAATATTTCAACAACAGTTTAATTCTAAAAATTAAAACAAACAACAATAAATCAAAAGTTCATAATCATAAATCAAGTTTCAAAAACAAAGTTTAATTCACAAGTGGAAACATGCAATTAGCTAAGCATATATAATTCAATTCAATCACATTGCGTATATTCCAGCTCCTAATCATCATTATAATCCATACTTGATTCATGACAATTGCAAAAAATTATGAAATTTAGACGAAAATTAAAATCGCAAAATCAAACAATAAAACTTATGTTCAAAGGTTCTAACTACTATCAAAACAGTTAAAAACATCTAATTATACCCAAAATAACACACTTTGATAACAATTCCTCAATTTTTCCCAATTTCTACAAACCCTAACTTTTCAATAATCAATTAAACATCAAATTTTCATGTTAATCGGGTTTAATAACATACTAACAACATAGCCATAACAATAATCAAGCAAAATTTAACAATAACAAGCTCTAAATTCGGATTAAAGCTAAACAAATAAATAATGAAAAATTTGAAGAACAAGGGGTAAAATGGGTTTAGGACCCTTACCAATTTTGGCATGTTAAAAGATGGAAGAATTGGGGAAGATTGGGAGTGTTTAATTGATTTTTGGGTTGATTTTTGTGAATTTTTGGGTTTCTCCTTCGTCCACAGCAAAAAGAAAAGAAAAAGAAAGTGTGAAGGAGAAGTTGAATTCGTTCAGTTAAGTTTTCTGAGTTCGTTCAGTTAAGTTTTTCAAACTTAAAACTTTGTTTCCTATCAACTAGGTAGAGATAATCTCGGTTGTTACACCTATCATTACCCACAACAAAGTTTACAAGTTATATATTTTTACGGTTATTGATAAAAAAGTATATTTTTAGTAGCAATCTTTTACTCGAAGGAATACATATGAGCCAGGCCAAGAATCATACCTAAAGATCACTGATGTTCGTTTTAGAATAATTCATAAATTCATAGCGAACACAATAAATCAAAGGTCATTTAGTAATACAGATAAAATTAATTATATCGACCTTTAGTATTTAGACGCGATCAGAGATAGGGATACATTTGTTAGTATACCCTATGGAGTTGCCTACTTTTTGGCCCATGTTGGTAAAGGTGCTAGAGGGACAAGTGACATGTCGGGGGGTCACTACATCACTTGTCTAGGAAACTGGTTCGGACTCGACCCGAGTGAATCAAAACCTCCAATCCAACCGGTAGATCATTTTACGATCTCCAATCCAACTGGTTTGGAATGACTTTGGTATATTTTTACCCACGACAATATACTTTTTTATCAATAATCGTAAAAATATATAACTTGTAAACTTTGTCGTGGGTAATGATAGGTGTAACAACCGAGATTATCTCTACCTAGTTGATAGGAAACAAAGTTTTAAGTTTGAAAAACTTAACTGAACGAATTCAGAAAACTTAACTGAACGAATTCAGCTTCTCCTTCGCACTTTCTTTTTCTTTTCTTTTTGCTGTGGACGAAGGAGAAACCCAAAAAACCACAAAAATCAACCTAAAAATCAATTAAACACTCCCAATCTTCCTCAATTCTTCCATCTTTCAACATGCCAAGATTGGTAAGGGTCCTAAACCCATTTTACCCATTGTTCTTTAAATTTTTCATTATTTATTTGTTTAGCTTTAATCCGAATTTAGAGCTTGTTATTGTTAAATTTTGCTTGATTATTGCTATGGCTATGTTGTTAGTATGTTATTAAACCCGATTAGCATGAAAATTTGATGTTTAATTGATTATTGAAAAGTTAGGGTTTGTAGAAATTGGGAAAAATTGAGGAATTGTTATCAAAGTGTGTTATTTTGGGTATAATTAGATGTTTTTAACTGTTTTGATAGTAGTTAGAACCTTTGAACATAAGTTTGATTGTTTGATTTTGTGATTTTAATTTTCGTCTAAATTTCATAATTTTTTGCAATTGTCATGAATCAAGTATGGATTATAATGATGATTTGGAGCTGGAATATACGCAATGTGATTGAATTGGATTATATATGCTTACCTAATTGCATGTTTTCACTTGTGAATTAAACTTTGTTTTTGAAACTTGATTTATGATTATGAACTTTTGATTTATTGTTGTTTGTTTTAATTTTTAGAAGTAAACTGTTGTTGAAATATTGGTTCCTGTGGTGTTGAAAACAGGCTTGTATGTTGAGTATGATTTATTTGCTAACATTAACATACCCAAATGGGACGATTTTCTTGTTTTAAAATGTTATGCAGAATTTATTTAGAATGAGAGCTGTAAACCAACAGCAAGCAGAAGAACAAGTAACGCCAGAAATGGAACAACAACTTCAGAACCTGCACCCGAACCTGAGATTTCCTTATGATTTACCTAACCGGTTACAAAAGGTTAAGGACTTACTTTCTCTGGTCAATAGAAACATCTCTCCAGTATACGTTGTGGATTGGGCTCCCTTAGGACACCCAGTCAACTGGGGAATTTTAAACCAAAGTTTCACAAACGAATTTGGAATGACTTTGGTTTTTGATGATTTTGAGAGGTTGTTTAATTTAAATAGCCCTGTATATAGAGAATGGTGTTTAGAGTTTTATTCTACTGTTAGGATGAGTATACACCCAGAAACTATCAATGACATTAATTTTCTACAATTTCGACTGGGTGGGGTAGATAGAAGTATGTCCCTAAGCAACGTGACTGACGCATTAGGGATTTACACCGTTGAGGAGATGTCGGCTCCCGGTTTTAAGGAGTATATTTTTATAGGGGCTAGATATACAGGAAATTATGATTCTTCGAGAGTCTGGCAATCTTTTACTCGAAGGAATACATATGAGCCAGGCCAAGAATCATACCTAAAGATCACTAATGTTTGCTTTAGAATAATTCATAAATTCATAGCGAACACAATAAACCAAAGGTCATTTAGTAATATAGATAAAATTAATTATATCGACCTTTGGTATTTAGATGCAATCAGAGATAGGGATACATTTGTTAGTATACCCTATGGAGTTGCCTACTTTTTGGCCCATGTTGGTAAAGGTGCTAGAGGGACAAGTGACATGTCGGAGGGTCACTACATCACTTGTCTAGGAAACTGGTTCGGACTCGACCCGAGTGAATCAGAACCTCCAATCCAACCGGTAGATCATCCTGTTAAAACTTTAGGATTGGAGGTGTATAGGACGGCAAAAGCTATACACGTGAGGGGTGGGGTACGTAGTTTAAGGCAACAAGAAGTTGCTGCTCCCGCTCCTATGGAGGAGGATGGTGAACCCGAGAGGGGAACTAGGAGGAGACGGAGACAGCCAGATCAGGCTAGTTCGTCTAATGCAGGTATTTCTGATTTCGATATGCTACAAAATTCGTTTGATTCATTGAGTTTAGACGTAAGAAACTCATATGAAAATTGGGGACAGAGATCAGAAAACCAATACACTAGTTTATCTCGACAGTTAGGGGATGTAAGGGCAACCCAATTAGATCAGAATAATATTCTAAAAAACACCTGCTACGATCAGAGGGGCTAGGGAGCACAGCTAGAGTGGGCGCATCATCAAGCATATTTATACGCAGCTAACCCACAGACTTACACACCCTCGACCTTTCCTTCATGCCCCCAATGGCAAGCATGCGGTGACCCTCTACCTCCACCTTATGACCCCAACACTGCCCTAGTCGCAATTCAGGAAGCCTATAGGCGTTTTTACGAGGAACAACGCCTAAATGAACAGCGGCAGCAACAGCTACGGGAACAGGAAGATCAGGGAGGCCCTGCGTGGTCATTTTTCTAGTTTTTTTTAGTTTTAAAACAATTTATTTTGTATTTGTTTGTGTAAAATAATTTTTATGGTGTGTTAATTATTTACTTTTACTTTCATTTTTTATATACAAAAAAATTTTAGTGTGAGGTAAAATTTTTGGTACTATTGAAGTACAGCTCAATCTTTTGTGTGTTTAACATGTGTGTTGACATGTACTTATGAAGATGATGCATTCGACATAACGAAACACTACACTTATATTGTGATAAAGGAATTGGATATATTCAAACGATAAGCATTTTACGATCTCCAATTACTTAGTAAAAGGAAGTTCTAAATACTTTACACTTTTTGTCCTCTCAAATTTATACATTTTATCTGATTTTATGTAATGAGGGCATTACATAATCTTAAATGTGGGGTAGGAGTATATAAATTCTCGAGAACTTATAATTTAGTGGTTTTTATGAAAATTTTTAAACAAATATAACTAATCAATTTTTAAGGTAATTACGAGCAATTAAAGATTAGGTGTCAAAAACCGAAATTATTGTCTCCATAAATTAAAAATACATAAGTTTATTTGATTAAAACATATAAAAGAAAATCATGTATAACAAAATTTATAAACCCATATGTTTATAACCATTTATCACAATTTTCCATGAAGTTTATTGCAGATATCATTGCTTTGGAATGTATAAACCTGAGTATCCCATTTATTGCAATGAAGTCAAGTCTTCTAAAATGACACACTTGCTAACTTATGTTAGAAGATGTAGTCCAGAACAGCTGTAGGTTGATGAAAAATCTTGAAAAGTCATCCCTAAAATCGGATGGAAATCCACCTAACCTCAGCATCAAACAGGGTTTTTGGTGGTCAGACTTATCCTAACCATGAGATGGATCTGTCTCGTACAATGGGGGGCACATTGCAAATTAGCTTTTAAGACTAATGAATCTAATCCCCAGATGGATGATCTCCGTAAAGATCAACTGCATCTATGTTTTACCGCGATCAACATACATATGCCATAACAAATTGAGGTGCGCAAACTCATGGTTCACCGATGATATTTGGACACGATATAAGTTTCTTACAAAACTTATGCTATTTTATGAACTATATTGTGTAAAACCATTTTTTTGGACATTCGGTTTCAAGTTCCATGATACTTCAATCACGGGGGGCGAATAGCTTGCTAATCGCCGACTGAGACTACGGTTTTCAGTTACCCTCAACCGGAATTTGAGGTTAAAACCAGAAAAACGTGTCTAGTGTAAAAACTAGCATGACATTTTATAAAAACATAAAACGTTTTCACAAGGTCCAATTTTCCCTAAGGATCCAATTTTTTAAACCTTAATCACGAGTTTCAACTTAGTTTCTCAGAATTTCATTTCGTGTGGTGTGCGTGTGATTCAATAAATATTGTGTAGTGTTTTCAACTTATTCCATATAGCGTGTGTTTCATTTCGTGTAGCGTGTGTTGTGTGATTTAATGTTTGATATGAAAAAAATATATATATATATGTAATGTTCCGATTCTATTTGAAAGATGTAATTGCTTGAGGACATGCAACGTTCAAGTGTGGGTTATTTTGATATTGCTTTAAACATACATATATTTCGACGCAATATCATTTATATTTCATCGGCTTTTACCTAAACGAAGACATTCAAATGCATAATTCACGAGAAAAACGACAAAAGTAAACGCGAGCTAGAAGTTTGAAGAAATGACGATAAACGACGGATTTAAACCAAATATATATCAAGTTAACATTACTCGAATACAAGTTAAAGATGATCGAAGAAAAAGATTTCAAATGAAAGTTCCAAATCAATTTACGTAAACACGGGATCAACAAAGAACGAACGCAAAAATAAAAACAAGAAAATTTCTGTTTAAACTTACGAGGATCGTGTAAGTATTCACGCGAAACGCGTAAGTTATGATTAAAATGCAGATTCAAACTTGCTCTTATGCGTATCGTGTGGAATACTACGCGTAATGTTATTGCTCTTACGCGAAACGTGTGAATGGTTACGCGAAACGCGTAATGTTTTGATCCGGATCCAGATTCAATTTCACATGGGACGGTTTCTTTTGAGTATAGTATATTACTTTTCAGCTTTACAGATAACACAAGAATATTATAGTTCTAAGAGCACTTTTGACCTACTACTTCAACTCTCAATGCTATACATACGGAGTACACAAATCCACATACAACCAATACACAACATATTTTTTTCAGAAGTACGCAGAGAGAGGGAGAGATCAATAATTATTTTTAGCTACTGTATTTATTTTTCATTCACTCAGTATCATTTATTTTCAGTTCCATTTTCAAGGTTCAATATTTAGGATAGTTTTAAGAGTGTATTGTTCGTGATTAAGGGTATTATTGTGCGAGTGAAAGGGTGTTATTATTGTAATTTTTTACCGTTTGAAGTTAATGAAAGTGAAGATTTTCGTTAGTATATTCCATTAAAATTATCGTTATCAATTTTTATCGTTATTATTATGTTTGTATGTTTATATTTTTATGTTTACCCTAGTATAATGAGTAGCTAATTTCTATAGTGTTTGCTTAGATGTAGAGCCCCTAGTGAAATGGATTGTTATCATTTGTGAAAATTAAAATGTAACTTAAGTATTTTTAATATTGAGCTTAACTAAAAGAACCATTATCATGTGTTTAGATATTTAACCCTTGTCACTTAATTTATTAAGATTCAAATAACGAAAGTTATTTTTATTTATATAAATTAAGCTTCAACATTAAAAGTGATTTAGACGAACTTATTATAATTTATTAACACTAAATTAGAAGTAAAGTTCGGTGGTTTGGGTAATATCATAAACGTTTACATAATCTACACAGGGAGATGGAGTTTGATCACAAAGCCTCTAGCTTGAATACTTTTAATACCATCGAGTAAGCACAATTTAGATGGATTAGATACACTAGATCAAGTGTATAACATTTTATGGGGTAACGAGAGTGTAGTGGTTTCTATACTCTGGTCATTGCTAGTATTCAGGTGCTCATAGATTATGTAAACGTATCGCAACTTGGAGTTGTACTTGTAAAATCTCGTGGTCAATGAACTTGAACTATTTTTCTGATAACTATTTTTCAGATACTGATACATTATTTTAAACCTGTAGATTCACCAACATTATTTGTTGACCTGTTTTGCGTGTTTTATTCACAGGTCCTTAAGAGGTAGACTTCCACTGTGTTTGCTGCATGGTCTGGCCGTGGAGTCAGCATACTATTTAAAGACATTAATTACTTTCGCATTTAAAACATTTACAACTGTTTAAATACTGTGGGCTTGTGGTTACGATCACAACAGTGTTTCTATTTTGGGATTTATTGACTTACGTTTTTGAAAGTCAACTTTTAATAAAATTAAATGCGATTGTTTTAAACGTCTCATATAGAGGGCGTAACTGTTAACTGTGGGACCTTGGTTAACACGTCGTCAGATGGAAATTTAGCGGGGTGTTATAGATGGTATCAGAGCTAACGATTCGTAGGGAAACTAGAACTTGCATTAGTGTGTCTGATTTGGTCATTAGGACACTTTGGTGAGTCTAGACTACGACCGGGACTTGGTCATTACATGAGTACTTTATGACTAACGTTATGTTTTTGACTAATCTGTTTTCTATGTTTTCTTGTCTTGTGAGTTAGATGTCGCATGATTCCAGAAATAGTAGCAACAACTCAAGTGTGGCTGAGGCAAATGCACCTGCTCCTGCTCCTGCTCCAGCACCTGCTCCTGCTCCTCATCAGATACCCAACCATTCCGTTAATCTTTATGAACTGGACCTGATTCACACTAACCGAAACCGGGATGTGGTTGATCGTGTTAATGCTTTGAGTGATGTTGCGAGGACATACCCCCATCCTGATGATCCTGATGACCCAACAACAAACGCAAAATTACGAAAAATGGTCAAGGATACGGGTGGACCATTGCCAATTAAGTTTGATGTTAGTGTGTTGGGGATAGGTTGTCCAATAGGCCCTACTGAGTCGCTATGTATTAATATGCTCGCGGGAGTTGTTAATGTTGGGATTTAACAAGTTCATAAACATACTTGAAACATTTAAAGATCAAATTAAGCGGAAGCATGAAGTATTACCATTTTTAGAACTTGTTATACTTTAACCAATTGAAGTTAAATCCCAATTAGGATCAAGTTGCGAAACATACTTACAAACTACAAGCAAAAAAAGAGTATATACCTTCTCCTAGCTAGTTGATAGATGATGATGAAGATGATGATGAATGGAGCTCCAAAAGTACGAAACATCAAGTAGATATACCCCAAACTTTGCACCAACACCCTAGCTTTTAGTTAGAATTTATTTGACACTTAAAATTAACTTGAAAAATCAAATTATGAACTCCACTTGTGCTCAAAAAGCCCACGGCCAGAATGCAGAATTGGAGACTGTTTTTGCAGTTTTTTTGATGTATCTTTGATGTGTTTTGAATGTTTTTTTTTCTCCAAGAAGTCTTGGAACATATACCCATGGAATATATGGAAGTAACCACTTAAAGCCTAGTCAAATGCATACTAGTTAAGGCTCCAATGCCACTTCTAATTTTGTTTTATATTATTAGTTTTATAAAAGTTAGATTTTATAAAAACTAATTTATAAAACTTCTATATAATTTTTTTATGTACCATTTTTATTATATAAAACCCATTTATATAAAATGTAACATAAATTTATTAATTATTTAACCTATAAATTATTAAATCTAAATTATATAAATTATTCCATAATATATATATATATATATATATATATATATATATATATATATATATATATATATACACACACACATCAAGTAATATTTAAGAAAACCATTTTTCTTAAAGTTCAAGTGTCGCGTATTTAATCAATGATCCAATCGCTGAGATCAAATACAAATAAGGTGTCGGTAAGCTTGTTATTGGGTATGACCCGACTTGGATCAAAACATATTAGCCACATTAATTTAATATGTCTCTCGGGCATACGAAAAACCTTCAATCTCCCACTTGCACGAGAAACATAAGAAATTAATGCAAATGATGGATACCACCTAACGACCGTCCATCACCCCCAATATGTTATGACTTTGTGCCATTCAATAACATCATCCCTTTCGAGTTCCCATCTCGAACATGAATAGGTGAATCTTTCATAATATCCTTTCGTCCTAGATGTCATGTTAAATTCAAGAGATACAGAGTGATCACTCTCTTTTAGATTTAACTTTATTAGGCCTTAGACATCTGACTCTCAACGAATAAGAGGGACAAATCCCATCTTGACTACATACGTCCTAGATATACACTTTGTATCACACCTGAGCTCTTCCTTATGAACTACCATATTTCAGAATAGCGAAGGAACGAATCAAGGCACAATACTTAGTGATTATCCGAACCCAATATGTATCTCAGGTCAGAGGATACAATGATATTTGCCTTTACTCAAGATTACATGTGATCAACCACGAAGGCTCCATTTAGTAAATCTTGAGGGCGGGTCTTCCAATATTTGTATCCCACAAATATCTATGAACCTTGGTTGCAACCTTGCCCCACATTCATCCCATGAATGTATACCAATCCAAGTTCATAATAGTCTAAACCTCACACTTGTTCCCACAAATGTAATCGACTAAGGAATTTAGAATAATTACTTATTCATGGATAAAATATGCAAAATAGGAACTTGACTCATAATAAATTAATACCATAATTATATTAATGAGTTTGAACAATTTCGTTCCGTTACAATACTTAAAACAGATCATGACCAATCACTAGAATATCGAAGCCCTAATGCACAAACATGTCCTGCATGTTTTGATCCATGTAAGAGCTTCGTGAGAGGATCCGCTATATTAAGATCTGTGTGAACATTGCGAATACATATCTTTCCCTTTTCAACTTCATCCCTTATGTAGTTGAATCTCCGCTCAATGTGATGGGTCTTTTGGTGAGCACGAGGTTCCTTGATTTGAGCAATCGCACCCTCGTTGTCACAAAAGATCTCAAGAGGATCCTGAATGGAAGGGACTACTCCTAAGTTGTCGATGAATTTCTTCATCCATGCAGCTTCCTGAGCTGCCAATGATGCGGTGATGTACTCTGACTATGTAGTGGATAAAGCAACAACATCCTGTTTTGAACTCTTCCAATAGACTGCACCTCCATTTAACGTGAAGACATAACCGGATTGTGATCGAGAATCATCTCGATCAGTTTGGAAACTCGCATCCACGTAACCTTTTACAGCGAGTTCCTCCTCACCAGACCCGTATATAAGAAACATATCTTTAGTCCTCTTAAGGTATTTCAATATAATTTTAACCGCAATCCAATGACTGTTCCCTGGGTTATTCTGGTATCTACTTGTCAAGCTAAGAGCGCATGACACATCCGGTCTAGTGCATATCATTGCATACATGATTGACCCAATAGCAGACGCATATGGGACTTTCTTCATTCTCTCCTATTCATCTTTCGTGGTGGGATACTGAGATGAACTAAGGAGTGTTCCTCTTTGAATAGGTACTAAACTTTTCTTAGAGTTCTCCATCTTGAACCTTTTCAAGATCTTTTCAATGTATGCACTTTGATTCAAACCTATCAATTTCTTAGATCTATCCCTGTAGATCCCAATCCCCAAAACATATTGTGCTTCTCCAAGATCCTTAATGGAGAAGCATTTACTTAGACAAGTTTTAACACTTTGCATTTCCGGAATATCATTTCCAAATAACAATATATCATCCACATATAGTACAAGGAACATGATTGTGCTCCCACTAGCCTTCTTGTATACACAAGCTTCATCACCATTTTTAATGAAGCCAAATTTCTTGGCTTCCTCATTAAAATGATGATTCCACATTCTAGATGCTTGTTTCAATCCGTAGATTGACTTCTTTAACTTGCATACCTTTTTAGGACACTTCGGATCAACAAAACCTTCAGGTTGAACCATATAGACATCTTCCTCAAGATGTCCATTTAGGAAAGCGGTCTTGACATCCATTTGCCATATTTCATAATCATAATGAGCAGCAATGGCAAGTAATATCCTAATAGACTTTAGCATTGCCACAGGCGAAAAAGTTTCATCATAGTCAACCCCTTGAGTTTGAGTGAAACCTTTTGCTACAAGTCTTGCTTTATATGTATCCAAGTTTCCATGTATGACGGTTTTCATTTTGAAAAGCCATTTACAATCAACTAGCCTTGAGCCAGTAGGTTGTTCAACAAGTTCCCAAACTTGGTTGTCATACATGGATTGCATCTCAGCGTTCATGGCTTCCTGCCATTTATCCTTATCAATCCTTGATAAAGCATCATGGTAGTTTGTTGGCTCATCCAAATCAACCACATAGCAACCATCCATGAGAAACCCATATCTCTCAGGAGGATTACTAATCCTACCAGATCTGTGAACGTCTTGTGTATTTTGATCATCCATTTGATCACTCTCAATATTTTCATGTTGAGTGCTAGTGTCAGCCAATTGTGTATCATCTACTTGATCTTGAACCTCCTCAAGATCTATCTTCCTTTCACTATTTCCTTCCATTAGGAACTTAGTTTCAAGGAATTCCGCCTTCCGAGCAACAAATACATTCTGCTCGGATGGATCATAGAAATAATATCCCATATCATCCTTGGAAAATCCTTTGAAGATACACTTCGTGGATCGAGCATTCAACTTATTAGGGACGTAACGCTTAGGGTAAGCTTTACATCCCCATACCTTTAAGTATGATAGAGAGGGAGGTTTTCCAAACCACATCTCATGAGGTGTTCGTTCCACTTTCTTGGTTGGGGCCATATTTAAAATACGAGCCGCGGAGCATAGACAATAACCCCAAAATGATAGAGGTAACGAGCTTCTAGCCATCATAGATCGAACCATATCCATTAGGGTTCGGTTCCTCCTTTCGGAAACTCCATTCAGTTGGGGTGTTCCAGGAGGAGTGAGTTGCGAGATAATCCCATAACCTTTAAGATGATCTTGGAAAGCATCGCTTAGGTATTCACCTCCTCTATCGGTACAAAGTACCTTGATTGTCTTATTGAGTTGATTTTGTACTTCGTTTTGATATTCCTTGAATGCCTCAAAAGTTTCATCCTTATGTCTTAATAAGTAGACATATCCAAAACGACTGAAGTCATCAATGAAAGTAACGAAGTATCTTTCACCATTCCTAGTTATGGGCTTAAAGGGTCCACATACATCCGAATGTATTAATCCCAATAAGTCCTTAGCCCTTTCATAGGTCCCTTTGAAAGGTGCTTTAGTCATTTTGCCTTGTAAACAAGATTCACATACATCAAATGAGTCCAATTCATTTGATTTCAAAAGTCCATTCTTTTGAAGTGTATGCATTCGATTCTTGTTTATGTGACCAAGGCGACAATGCCATAAGTAGGAATCACTCAAATCCCTTTTGCGTTTCTTGGTGTTTGCATGGAACATTGAGCTATTGTATGATGTGTCATCATGAACCAATTCATAAATACCATTCGAAGGCGAAGCCTTAAAATAGAACACATTATCTAAAGAAACATGGATATCATCATTAATGAAATTAAGATTAAAACCATATTGTTTCAAACGGGATACAGAAATAATGTTTCGTGATAAATCGGGTGCATACAAAACATTTTTCAAAATAAGCTCCAAACCACTTGGAAGCTTTAAAACAAAGTCTCCATGAGCTTTCACTTGCACCCTTGCTCCATTTCCCATGAATAGACTTGTTGTTCCCGCATCTTGATTACTTCTTTTGAACCCCTGCAAAGAATTGCAAATATGAGTTCCACATCCTATGTCTAATACCCATGTATTAGAAGAAGTAATGCTAAGCTCAATGTATACCATATATACATTACCTGAGGTTTGCCCTGCATCCCTCTTTTCCTTCAACTCCTTAAGGTAGACCGGGCAGTTGCGTTTCCAGTGACCCATTTCACCGCAACCAAAGCACGGATCTTCCTTGGGGTTAGCCTTTCCGGCAACCTTTTGCTTCTTATTGTTGTTGGTTGGGGTAACCATCTTCCCCTTTCCTTTGCCCTTGCCTT
Organism: Rutidosis leptorrhynchoides; assembly: GCF_046630445.1. Taxonomy (NCBI): domain Eukaryota; kingdom Viridiplantae; phylum Streptophyta; class Magnoliopsida; order Asterales; family Asteraceae; genus Rutidosis; species Rutidosis leptorrhynchoides. The sequence continues at coordinate 336,189,799 of NC_092343.1, read as the reverse complement.
GGTAGGCGGGTCCTTTCCTCTTAGCCGCCTTAGGCTTAGAAGTGTTATTGCTTTTGGACCCGCCTTCATTGATCGTAAACACGGGTGAAGCCCTTTTACCCATGCTTGCTTCTGCCGTCTTTAGCATGGCATGTAATTCGCCAATGCTTTTATCCCAACCATTCATATTGTAATTCATTACAAATGTGTCAAACCTTTTTGACAATGAGTTGAGAATCAGGTTCGTGGCTAATTCATTAGACACGTTGCAATTTAGACGGTTTGCTCGATCAATAAGGCTTTTCATCTTAAGGACATAAGATGAAACGGATTGGGAGTCGTCCATCCGACATGCATGAAGCGCTCGGACCGTTTCAAAGCGCTCGACACGAGCTTGTTGAAGGAACATCTCCTTCAACTGTGTGATCATGTCGTATGCACTATGATGCTCGAAATCCTTTTGAAGTTCGGGTATCATAGTCCCAAGCATTAGGCAAGAAACTTGCAACGAATCGGTGCAATATTTCTCCCAATAAGCCATGCCTTCCGTATCATCCTCGTCCGGTTGATCGGGAATGGGGTCTTCCAACACATACGCCCTATCCTCAAGTTTGAGGACAATTCTTAGATTGCGGAACCAATCCATGAAGTTCGTATGGTTGAGTTTTTCCTTTTCGAGGATTGACCTCAACGATAGGTTGTTAAAGTTTATTGGTGCGTTGGGAATGTTGTTGTTATTGGCGGCCATCTACAAAATTTAACAAAGTTATTTAAGTATCAATTTTAATTTAACAATCAATACCCTTTAAAACCAATTGATATTTATTAAATTTTAGAATCCAACGGTAAACCAAATTTCGGTTAGGTGACCTTTATACCGTCATTTGATTTAGTTAGGTAGTCATTATATGACAATTGCAATCCTTTTGCAACTTCTAAGTTATGGGATCATGCAATCCTTTTACACGTCATATTTATCCCATCAACGCCTATTTGTTCCTCATGCTTCAGTGACCCTAAGTTCATGATTCCCAAATCAAGTCGTCCTACTTGTGCTAACTTGTAAATTCAACATATAAGTGGTTAGGTGACCTTTATCCCACAAGTGTGCGAAATTCACCTCAATCATATTAGTTTGCTCATAACGGTTAGGTGACCTTTATCCCTTTATGAGTTCCCTAATATTTTTAAGTGTTGCACAAAAGGATGGCGTTTAACTTGTTTACCTTGTTTGTTAAAGGGATTTTGAGTTTTCGTTATTTCTAGTTTGAGAAAACTTTTGTACCATACACCAACATGCATTTAGTGTATGGTTTATTTGAAAATCCATTTAGTTTATGTCATGTAATAAAGCCAATTTTATTACTTTGGAATAAACCATTTTATTATGTATTAATAACAAATTATTATAATCCTTTTGGTGTTGTTAATAACCATTTATTAATGTCCTTTTGCCTTTTAAATTTAACCATTTAAATTGTCGTTTTGCATGTGTTTAATAACGTCTAATTTAACCAATTAAATTTTAGTTTTGTTTGTTGTTAACTTGTGTGATAACTTGTAGCATACAAACATACAATCCACAATCATACAATAAACAACCAAGCATGCAAAACAATATGTTCACAATCAAGCCAATTTGGTAGACATTTGTTTAGCCGAAAACAAATGCCTCCGGTTAAGGGTAATAACACAAAGTAGGAGATTTCAAATCTCCCACTTAACCTTGCATCCAAATGCTTCTTCATGTGTTCTTCAAGTCTTCATCATTCTTCATCATTTTACAAAATATATCCTAATACATTTTGTCTAAAAAATGAAATTACAACCTAATCTATTTTACATACCAAATATAAAATAAATTACATAACCAAAATTAATAATATTACAAACCAAATTGAATAAATATTATTACAAACCATATGAATGAATTAAATCAACCAAACATGCATACATTCAAACATAAGGTCAAGGCTTGATTGTGAACTTCAACATACACCAAAAAATGACCAAATTGCAAGTTCCAAACCCATATGGAACCTCCAAAATTCGGCCAAAATTAGAACCCACCCAAAAAATCAAAGTTTTTGCATTTTACTTGCATGCATGTTCATAAAATGCAAAATATAGTGGGTTAAATAAATCATCTCGAAGCATATTTCAACAACTTTGGCTCTAGATACCATTGTTGGGATTTAACAAGTTCATAAACATACTTGAAACATTTAAAGATCAAATTAAGCGAAAGCATAAAGTATTACCATTTTTAGAACTTGTTATACTTTAACCAATTGAAGTTAAATCCCAATTAAGATCAAGTTGTGAAAACATACTTACAAACTACAAGAAAGAAAAGAGTATATACCTTCTCCTAGCTAGTTGATAGATGATGATGAAGATGATGATGAATGGAGCTCCAAAAGTATAAACCTCAAGTAGATATACCCCAAACTTTGCACCAACACCCTAGCTTTTAGTTAGGATTTATTTGACACTTAAAATTAACTTGCAAAATTAATTTATGAACTCCTCTTGTGCTCAAAAAGCCCACGGCCAGAATGCAGAATTGGATACTGTTTTTGCAGTTTTTTTGATGTATCTTTGATGTGTTTTGAATGTTTTTTTTTTCTCCAAGAAGTCTTGGAACATATACCCATGGAATATATGGAAGTAACCACTTAAAGCCTAGTCAAATGCATGCTAGTTAAGGCACCAATGCCACTTCCAATTTTGTTTTATATTATTAGTTTTATAAAAGTTAGATTTTATAAAAACTAATTTATAAAACTTCTATATAATTTTTTTATGTACATTTTTATTATATAAAACCCATTTATATAAAATGTAACATAAATTTATTAATTATTTAACCTATAAATAATTAAATCTAAATTATATAAATTATTCCATATATATATATATATATATATATATATATATATATATATATATATATATATATATATATATATATATATATATATACACACACACATCAAGTAATATTTAAGAAAACCATTTTTCTTAAAGTTCAAGTGTCGCGTATTTAATCAATGATCCAATCGCTGAGATCAAATACAAATAAGGTGTCGGTAAGCTTGTTATTGGGTATGACCCGACTTGGATCAAAACATATTAGCCACATTAATTTAATATGTCTCTCGGGCATACGAAAAACCTTCAGTTAAGGACCCGTCCTTTCCAAAGCATTACGAGAATTGGGGACAGGTTCCTGACGATGAAAAAGAAAAAATCAGGCTTGATCTCGACGTAAGTTATTCGGTTCATTATATGATACATTACTTCTTAAACTTAAACTTTATATAATATATTACTTACTATACTAATAGAATAATGTAACTTTATTTTATATTGTTGTAGGGTTTCTTTAAAATGAACGAGTGGCTAGATGGTGGACAAAAACAAAAGGTCGTGGAAGCTGGGGTAAATTCTTTGTGCTCGGAACGATGGAAATCCGCAAAAAGTATACAAAAAAGTATTTCACGGGAAATAAAGGGTACGAACTTCCCAATAACCTTCGAAACCTACCGCCACCGAATGCTAAACAGCATCTATGGGACCCATTTGTTGACTTAATGTTTTCAGAAAAATTCCAGGCTCGTTCTGCGCAAAACGCGCAAAATAGGGTAAAGATGAAATACTCCAGTACGCATTGTAGCAGGTTCATCGCCGACCGTCCGGTAAATTACTTAAATCCTCTTTTTATTAATTTCGTATTTTACTAGTTGTATATAGATATATAGATTTGATTCAACTTAATGCGTGTTTGCAGGACTATGAATCCTCCGAGTCTTATCGAGAATTTCAAGACGATCCACACGTTACATTATGTTGTATATCTAAATAAATCCTTTTTATTGTCAGTCGATTAAATTTATTTGAGTAAAGATGAGGTATATATTAAGATCCATAAAGCAAACCTTTAATGGCGTCTTATTCAACATCATCCAATCTAAAGAGCTATTAATATGACGTGTTTCTGAGCTTTAAAAACAGGTAAATAAGATAATTATTAATTTGCGTATGTAAGGTTGGAAAACTTGGAACAAAGGGTGATCTCAGAGATTGGTTTTTGGGGAGTTCTCGGCAACTCGGGGGAGAACTCGGTTAATGACAACTTGTTGCTACATGATTAATCATTCTCAAATGTTAACAACTTTTGGGGAGAGTTGGAGTGGTTGGGTATTGTGTGTAAATGAAGGTGCGAGGAAAATTGTAAATGTAAAAGGCTTGAAAGGCTAGTAATGTGTCTAAAATCCGTAACATTATTTTTGGTCCTATGACTCCACTCTTTTGGCCCTATGATGCAGGTTATTGAATCCTTTCAATGCTTTCAGAGCTCTTCTACTACCCTTCAAAGCCAGGTTTGATATCTTATTGCTACATTTCATTTGGCTTAACAGTTTACCACTAACTTATCTTGTTTTATATTTTATTTTTGTTACACTTTACCTATAAATTTATAGACTGATTCGGGTTCGGCACAGGATGTAAACGACCCAAGCATTATTGACGTCGATTGCTAAGGTTCTTATTTATTTATATATTTATATATATATATATATATATATATATATATATATATATATATATATATATATATATATATATATATATATATATATATATATATATATACTAATAGACAAAACACTATTTCACTATTCATCAATAGTAACCAGGGGTATTTTCGTCATTTCACTTTTTTCCAACGATAAAATAAGCAACTTTCGTAAAAGAACCAACCCTTCAATGTTATCAAAAGATGTCGAAATTTTTTTTTTTTTTTACAAAAAAATCAACCAACTTTTTTTTTTTTTACCTTCTCTCTTTTCTTCCTCAACGATAAAGGAGGCAACTTTCATAAAATGAACAACCCTTCAATGCTACCTAAAGATGTCGAAAAACATTTTTTTTTACAAAATAGATCAACTAACTTTAAAAAAGAAAAAAAAACGAACGCTAAATGAAGCAACTTTCACAAAAGCAACAACCCTTCAATGTTAGATGTCGAAAAAAATTCTTTTTTACAAAATAGATCAAGACTTTTTTTTTAACCCGCATTCAAAACGGAGCCCCCGGCGGGAAGCGAGAGTTCCACAACTAGTTATTACTAATAATGACATTGAATTGTGTAGGTAGGAATAAGCTAAATGCTGGATGATGTGCTCATTACGATACTATCGCTTATACCTGTTAAAGATGTAGTGGCTTTTATAGTGGCTACCTCTTGTCTTGCTATAAGATGGAGATACTTGTGGCGTGATACAAGAAAATTAAACTTTGATAGAAGGGAGACTATATTTAATGAAAGGAAAAGGAAGAGAAGTACATTGAACAGGTCAATTCATTCATCGGAAGCTACAACCACCTAACCGTCAATGACTTGCGGATCAGTTATTATGGTTTAAACAGCAATCATAAACATTTTATTGATGCTTAGATTGAATTTGCAGCAAATAGAAAAGTTGAATTTCTTGAACTAGATTTGACAGATTGTCGGCCTTATGTAAATTCGAGAGGTAAAATTCATAATTTTGTATCAAGATTGGATATAGAATGTTTTCCTATGTATATGGTGGTGCTGGCGTATCTAACAAAACTTATACTAAAGAGAGTTGATGTGACGAAAGAAGTTTTTGAGGCGGTTTTGAAGAATTTTGCACATCTTGAGATGATATCTATCTATGATCTATATACCTGGATTGTATTTTGGATTGTATTTTGGATTGTATTTTCGTCAGTGGACAAACGTGTAACTTAAAGCACTTTGAAATAGTTGATGTTGGTCATGTTAGATCCATCTATTTATTTGATTTGGACCTTGTATCATTCACGTACAAAGGGGTTGCCATGTAGATGTACGTCTTACTCGTCTTTCGAAACTGAAGGAATTTGACCTTGATTTATCTCATTTTCCACTTAATGAGGTGTTCGACAAAATATCTTGTGTTGTACAGTCTCTTTCCTTAAATGTGACTCCACTCAACCTATCAACCCGAGGTGAGGGTTAATATGTGAATCTGTTCGTATGTTTCTAAATCTGAAGAAGAAATTAAGACTGGCAGTTGATGGCAGCAAAGATAATTAACTTCTATTTTTGGCTTCCAGTATGAATGCATGACCAAATCTGGAGAGTTTCTGTACTAAGGTACACATCAAGAAAGATAATTATCTTATATTTTTGGCTTCCAATGAATGCATGCCCAAATTTGGAGACTTTTTGTATTAAGGTACTTACGTGATGTCCAATTAATCTAACTTAATTCTAGTGTACTACTACATGTTAAACAATTCAACAAAAGTGTGGATCTTTTTGTAGCCAGATTGGACTAACCCAATCATACGTAACATGATACTAAGAGATGCTCGTAAACATCTCAAAATTTTGAAATAGTGGACTATAATGGTCGAAAATGTGACTTTGAACTTGCTGTGTACATCATACAACATTGCTGTTTCACTGAGAAAGTTGTGATTGAAATTTCAAGGGAATTGAAGAAGGAGGAAGTTTCTCTATCTTCTGCCGAGAACATAAGAAAAATAATGCTAAAGGTGTGGAGTTGGTCATACTCTAATTCTCCTTTAAACGTTAATTAAAGTGAGCTTAATATATATTAAATTGTGTGAACTGCATTACTTACATTTTGGAAGTTATTAAAGAATTACAATTTGGAATTTATTAAAGACCTGGTATGTAGAACTTCACGAACAATGTTTACGCGTTGTGTGAAATAAAAGTAACTCTTAAGTTTATGAAGGCTTTAATTTTTTGGTACTGCAGTAAACTATACAAAAACTATCAGACAAAAGAATCCTGATTATTTTCCTAAGCTGGAGATTTTTGAGAAAATTTGGTATTACAGCCAGTATTATTATCATCATTGTTGTTTTGATTATCTTCTCCTTTCTTGTTGATGTACCATTAACATCCTTGTCGTATTTTGAAATCCCAAAAACAAATGAGTTTGATCTACTGATGTTGATCCCAAAGAGTGAAACAAATTTCCTTATATCTGAAATGGACTGTAAACAGATGGAATATAAACTGTGTATATCAGATTTTCTCGAGTATTCCTATTGGCAACACAAATTATTAAAAGTATTGTTATTGTTTATAAGAACTTTTATGAGTGCTACCACGTAATGCATGAATCAAATAATCAGTTTCAAGGCATTGTTCATCAGGAGGGTAAATGCCAAATATAAAACCAGTGGTATAGACGAAACGTTGTCCATATATAATACTCATATTAATCTTTATCTCTACTTATGGGTTATATGTTCATGTGCCTGTTATTAGGGTCAATATAGACTTTATTGATTAAAAAAGAAAATTTACTTTATTGTTCATATAATGTTTGATAATTGTAACTTTTTATGTCATGTTTTATCAATTATTGATTTAAGAAGATGTCCAAATTAGGAGTAAAACATGCATGTGCTCAACCTTAATGCTATATACATTCTTGCTGGTTTAACTACATTCTTGTAGATTTTGTTTGCTATCAAGATCTATGTTGCAACAATCCGTCCCACATCGGCTACACATGGAAAGTATTAGTGCTTTATAAGCTTAAAGTTGCGACTAATTAATATATACACTAGTTAGTTGTTACCGCTCTACCGTGGAAATTTGCTTAAATCATTATCCCCAATGTGAATCTATACTCGCGTTCTGGTTTTTGTCAACAATTCATCATATAATTCCCTCATGTATCACATGGTTGTAGTATATTCTTGGGAAGACAACCAAAATTTGCTAACAATTCATCATATCCGAATCCGAACTGTTATGATAAATTTTCGAACTGTTATGATAAATTTTTACATTATATCACTTTAATTAATTACGTTGTGTAAAGAGTTTTACTTTCACAATCCCGGGAATTCGCGAGTATTAAACTTGTATTATAAAATAATTGCCTTTACTAATTATGAATCTATGTTAGGATGTTAAGCAACTTAAGACATATTCACTATCAGGTTGTCATTTTTATGCATTAAGTAAACATATTTAACTTTCAATTCTATTCCTCGATATCGTATTTACAAGCTGATATGGTCATTAACTAGGTACCTATTGTGATTGTTGACCTTTCAGCTCCAACTCAGGATTGTGATTATTCACGTTAGTTGTTTATTTGTTGAAATGGTTGGTTAGGTTTCAACTTCGTTCGCTTTCATTTAGCACCTCAATGGTTGTAATTGTATGGTTGAGCTTTGGTTCACGCACAACAGATCATTCATTCAGATCTGTTCAATTTTCAATCGCTTGATCTTTGCGATCTATACACATATATTTTTTGAAGAAAAAAAAAAAATTTGAATTGTATGATAAAATGTGTAGACGTTGGCAGGATTCAAAGAGCCATTGGATTAGTTATTATTAAATGGAAGGGTACGTGCATCGTTTTATCATTTATTTATTTATAGGTTCACACAAAAATATTATTTTCATTTCACACATTTTGCGTACAAAACTGCCGTTTGAATGAACTATAGGTCGTGGATCAATATTTCCATTCCATCTACTGACTTCTCTCTAATATAAAATAGTCCGTCCTCAATTATCTAGCGTCTTTGAAGACACCAAAGATGGACTTATGAGAAATATCGGTCGTGGATCAATTTCCTTTTATTCATTTACTTTAGAAAAAATTACGCTATTAGTACATATGGTTTGTTCACTTTTACTTCACAACACCTAAAGTTTATTTTCGTAATTAGTACCTAAGTTTGGGTTAACTATCTCAGTTGGCACCCCTGGCTATCGTTCGTTCACTCCTCACATGTGCAAAGCATGTGAGAGGGTAATTTCATCCCTTGAAGTATTTTTAGACCATATAAAATCAAAAGACGTGCAGAATTATGCTAAAACATATTCGACGTTTAGTTTTCGTTTTCTTCTTCCTCTGCACAACGAAACATTGCAAACCCTAGTTGTCAAAGAGATGGTGATGTGTAAAATCAGGTATATAATTTATAGAACAAGGATTACCGATTTAAGACTACACACAATTACGGGCAGTGTACCCGATCATGCAATAGTATAGAAAATGATAAATACCGGTTATCGTTCTAAAGACAGTTCACACGCAATTCAAGATTATTAACTAAATGCAATCAACTAAACAAATAAAATGAAATAAAGAAAATAACATATGATTGGGTTTGGTTATTTAACGATTAACCAATCAAGAGAGATTTAAATATAATATTTTTGTGTTTTATATTAATAAAATGGAATGAAGATAGATTTAAATCAAATGATAGAAAATATGTCCACCTAGGCTTTCTTCACTATGTTGGATGTTTTAAAATTAAGTCCTGATTAAATATCACACATATGCAATTCAACTGACTGGTTCACCAAGAGTTCTCTTTAGTAAACACAACAATTCAGATTACACAGTGTAGGGTTCCCTGTTACTGAAGACCTCTAAACTTTGGCTAGCTAAATTGACGGATTTTAAGACTTGAACTGTGACACAGAGTTCTCTGAAATCAACAATCGCGCCAACGTTCGTTGCACACGATCAACCCCTATATCAACTAATACACAAATTAATTCATCTCCTTGTCCAGATAATGCTCAAGTTACCCAACCCAAATAACCATCTGAAATAATGATGACAGAATCCAGTAAACGTCACTAAATTGGAAAACCACTATAGATCAGATAACAATGGATCAAGCAATTGAAAATAAATGTAACAGACTCCTTATAGTCTTCACTAAATTGGACAATCACAATTATCAATTAATTTGCATAAAAATATCAATAAGAGCATTTTATGTTCAAGCAATAAACCATCGTACATGAGACAAAGAATCATAAAAGTACCTCCAACATAATATTTAACCTAGATAAACATAATAAAATTTAACTCATGATTATAATATGAATTGAACACAAACACCAATCATTAATGCATAAATAAATCATCATCCACATAGACATGAATAATAAAATTTAACTAGCAATAGAAAATAGTTGTGTAAACAATTGCCAAAATTACGAATTAAATTGGTAGCAGATTGAACTAAAATTAAAAAGCACAAAACCTCTTTTTTTCTCTCTGTTTGTCGTGATCCACAAAGAAAATAAGATTACATATTTAGACTTAGTTGTAGGTGATACCTTTTCTGTTAATGAGGTAACTAAAATGGTGGAGGATCTTGGTTATTATTGCAATTTTAAGATGAATTACAATTTTTGTATACCTGAAACAAATTTGGATTATGAATTAGAATCATTAGAGAGTGAAACTGATATTAACAATTTAAAGCATCATGTTGGTTTAAATAAGGAAATTAGTGTGTTTATTGAAAAGGAAGAAACCAAGTTGAACAATACTTTGAATCATGTTCATACTAATAAGGTAGTTATAAATGAGATTGATGATGATAGTGATTGTTATGTAGAGAATGACATAGGAAAAGATCAAAGTGAGGATGATGATGATAATGACTTTTATGTTATGAACATAATAACCTAGAAGATTTTGATGTTGATATGAATGACTTTCATTATAGCACTGACAAAGATACATAATTTATGGAAAATGCTTCTAAAACAGTTATTGATAAAGATACAGAATTAACTGGTCAAGAGATAGTTACTGTAGAAAGGTTGAATGATGATAAGTTTGATAATGAACATGTATATGAAGATGATATTGAAGGGGATATTGTGTTTAAATACAATGATGGGCGAAGGGTTAGAGCACTTTGCAGAAGGTTACCAGCAGATGTTGTAAAAGTGGATCAAAAAGTCAATGAGAATGTATCACACCCCCAGTTAGGGCCTGGGCGAAATGTGATTCAATATCATAATACATACCAACATATTATAAAATGAGAACAAATACTATATGAATAAAACCAAATTTTGCAGCGAAAGGATTAATAATGTCGTTACAAGAATTATAAATTGTTCAAATGCAGAAAAGTAAATATGCGATAAGTCTTGATCCTAGCCAAGTAAGTCATCACATAAGCAGTAGATATAGAGGTCCTGATCATTCAGTACCTGAGACAAACATGCTAAAAGTGTCAACCAAAAAGGTTGAGTGAAATTCATAGGTTTAACAAATATGATTGACCGTTTGTTCTTAGACCACAAGATTTGTTATAAAAGTAGATCACGCAGATCCAAAAGTAGTACTGATTCGTGATATTTTAGACTAAACGTTGGTTTTGTTGCCCCGATGATAAGTTGACAGTACCTTATCACCATGTTTAAATCATTATTAAGTAATACAAAGACATCGCGGTCAAATGTATCGGGGACGTTACTCCCGATAGGCCTACCCCCAATAATTAAGAATGCCTTATCCTGAAAGCAATTAAAAAATATCACTGTGGGGTCTTAGTAGCATAAGCTAGTCATAGTACAGTTTAGGTTCGTACTTGTGTCTAAGTTGTTTAAAGTATAAAAGCAGCATGTGTCTCACCTCAGTAAGTATAAAAAGTGCTATAGCAATAAGAGTGGGGCTATGAAAGTCACCTTAGTAATTCGGTGAGTGAAAATATTCCTTAAAGAGAAAGTATGGATGATCGAAGCACAGAGAAGTCAACCTAAGAATAAGTTGAGAATAGTTTAGATGTTTTGCCCGTATTATGATAAGTGTAAGTATTTTCTTTTATAGTAAGTTTAAAGAAGGTTTATCATTTTGGAAAGGCTTTTCATACTAGACAAGCTTCCAATCTAACACTTTCAATTTAAAATGGTCTTTTCAGGTCATAGGTTTCTGAGCCACAGGATCCTTTAACTCGGTAATCCAAACTCTCCGCCTAGACTTTCGAGCGTCCATCCACTCGAGAAAGATCAAGATCTATACCCATCTAATATACCGTTCCAATACGTTTTTAGGTGCGTATAGGAATACAACACTTTAAATACTTTATACAATAAGTATTTACTTAAGTTCGATTGTATTATCGTTATTAAGATTGTTTGGTTTTTAAATCCTAATAATAAGTAGGATATATTTAAGTAGGTAAACAAGTGTTATACATAGAAATTGTGTTTTATGAATGGGTATGTATTAATATCTAGTTAATATGTATATATATATATATATATATATATATATATATATATATATATATATATATATATATATATATTATCTTATATGTTAAAATATGTATAGTTTAATTTTAAGTTTTATGTCAATATAAGTACCAATAATTATCTAAAAATGCTAACAAGTGTTTTATTGATTTCATAACAGTAAGTGACATGTATAAAACGTTAAAAAAAATTTCTATACATAAATATTAAGTTTTATGTATTAAATATTAAATTTTTTTTATAGCTAAAATACAAATAAATAGATAAACAAGTTTAACAACACATTTTATATTTTTCTTAGGTTCTACTTACCAAAATAAACTTAGGAAAAATTTATAAATTTTTTTTATGGTGTAAAAGTATTTATTTCTAATTTCTTTTTCGGTTCAAGATAAATCAAAGTTTATAAAGTAATAATTATTATATCAACTCAATTAATTCATCTAAAATTTTCGTATGCCTAATATAGTGTATTAAGCTTAGAAAAATTATTTGTACATTTATATTAATAGTTTAACTATTTAATTCAACTTTTGTATTGTTTTTAGTTAAATTCAGAATTAAATAGAAATATATAATTATTAATTCTAAAAATAATTTTATAACTTTCTTATTAGTTCCTAAGTAATTTCCATTTATTATTGTAGTTATAAACATATTATATCATTTAATTCTATTTTTCTTTTTAAAACAGATTTTCCGGTACTGTAGCAAAAGTAGAAGAAAATACAAACTAATTATTTAACATGACAAATAAATCAAACATAAATTTTTATAATTACTTTTATGACCTAAGGAACAAGTGAAAATTATAAAACATAATATATAAAATTGTTTACTATTTATTTCTTCATTATCTATATATACCAAATATAAAAAAAATCAGTTTTTGATTTTTAATAAATATAAATTCGAATGTATAATTCATAAAAATAATTTTTATAGTCATTAGGATACTTAATACTAATTATTATGTATTTACATTATTTATTATAATTAATTTCGTATTTATTTGGTATTTAACATAAAACTAGCACAAAAATATGATAAAAACTAAATAAAAACTATAAAAATAATATAGAGAACTTACAAAAATAATTTTTGCAGAGGTTTGAGAGAGAATTCTTCAAGTTTTTGGTGTACAAAATTTGTGAACTAGGCTATGGTATTTATAGTTACAATTTTTGGTAAAGAGAAAATAAAAAATACAAAAGTTTATATAAAAAAATAACTAGTGTCTTGTAAAAAAAATTAAAAGTATTTATGGCCAGTCATGCCACCATTTCAAAATATAAATAAATAAAAGTAAAGTTAAAAGTAGGAATAAAATAAATAAAAGTGGATCTAGATCTAGTTTATATATAAAAAAATACTACTTTTTAAAATATATATATATATATATATATATATATGTATATATATATATATTTCATAGTTCTAAAAATGTTAACTAACTAAATTTCTATTTTTATTTAATTATTAAATACAAAATTTGATAAATATAAATATATATTCGGTATTTATAAAATTATAATTACTAAATGTGGTTTTTATTTAATTAAATTATTACTTTATAATTTTATTAGTTTTATATATGTTACTACATTTATATATACTTGTATTTATTAATTGTATAATATATTAACTAAATACAAAATTAATATAAGTATTTTATATGTAATCATGTTATGACATAAATTTTTTTTTTATAAAAATTCTTACGCGTACGTTGTTGAATAAAATTTATTATTCGTTTAACGTTCGTTAATTTCGTATGTATATAACGACCTTTTATTAGTACTTAGAGTTTATTCATTATACTTAAATCTTTTGTTCGGGCATTATATAGATGGAAAAATGAGGGTCGTTATAGTACCTCCCCATTAATGAAAACTTCGTCCCGAAGTTTTAAGTGGAGTTCCCGTCTGCTTCATCAACAGTTGGGAAGAGATGGGGGTATTTTCGTATCATTTGGTCTTTGCGTTCCCAGGTATATTCGGGGCCTCTACGCAAATTCCAACGGACTTTAACAATAAGTATGTTGCTCTTACGAGTCTCTTTGACCTCTTCTTTCATAATCTCTATAGGTTCTTCGACAAAGTGCATTTGCTCATCAATGTGGATATCATCCAAAGGAATAACAAGAGTATCTTCGGCGAGACACTTTTTCAGATTTGAGACATGAAACACATCATATACTTGACTTAGTTCAGCTGGAAGTTCTAATCGATACGCAACGGGACCGATTCTTTGAATAACTTTGAAAGGTCCAACATAACGCGGACTGAGTTTACTTCATTTACCGAAGCGGATAACACCTTTCCTAGGAGATACTTTTAACATAACGTTATCTCCAACTTGGAATTCTAACGGTTTTCGGTGAGGGTCGGCATAACTCTTTTGTCGACTACGAGCGGTTTCTAAACGCTTCTTGATTTGCACGATCTTTTCGGAAGTTTCATGAATAAGTTCAGGACCAGTTAATTGTCTGTCCTCGAGTTCATCCCAACACAACAGAGATCTACATTTGCGACCGTATAAAGCTTCGAATGGTGCAGCTTTAATACTAGAGTGATAGCTGTTGTTGTAAGAAAACTCGACTAAAGGTAGGTGTTTATCCCACCCTTTACCGAAATCGATAACACATGCTCGTAGCATATCCTCCAAAGTTTGGATAGTTCGTTCACTTTGACCGTCCGTTTGCGGATGATAAGCTGTACTCATGTCGAGTCGAGTTCCAAGAGACGCTTGCAAGAATTTCTAGAAATTGGAAGTAAATCGACTATCGCGATCCGAGATAATAGAAGTAGGGACACCATGACGAGTAACAATCTCTTTAACATAGAGTCGAGCTAACTTTTCCATTCTGTCAGTCTCTTTGATTGGTATGAAATGTGCAGACTTAGTGAGACGATCAACTATGACCCAAATCGTATCATTGCCATTTGCAGTCTTAGGCAATTTTGTGATAAAGTCCATAGCTATACCATCCCACTTCCACTGTGGAATATCGGGTTGAGTTAGAAGACCAGAAGGCTTTTGGTGCTCAGCTTTGACTTTCGAACAAGTAAGACACTTACTCACATAAGTAGCAATGTCGCCTTTCATGTTGGGCCACCAGTAGAACTCTTTCACATCCTGATACATTTTACTAAACCGGGATGAATAGAATACCTAGTCTTATGTGCTTCATCCAAGACTAGTTCACGGAGATTACCATAACGAGGAAACCAAATTCGATTACCAAAGTATCTTGTACCATTGGACTTAACTTGCAGATGGTTTTCGAAATTTATAGGTCCTTCTCCTTCGATAAGTGTAGGTTTGATAGCTTCAACTTGAACTTCGCAGATTCGAGAGATGAGATTCGATTTGATCTTAAGATTCAAGGCACGAACACGCCTAACTTCGTCCTTTCAACTTAGAGCATCGGCAACTACATTTGCCTTACCCGGATGATACTTTAGTTCACAATCATAATCATTTAACAATTCGAGCCATCGTCTCTGTCTCATGTTTAGCTGTTTCTGATTAAAGACATGCTGAAGACTCTTATGGTCGGTGAATATCGTAAACTTAGTACCGTATAGATAATGTCGCCACATCTTCAGAGCGAATACCACAGCACCTAACTCCAAATCGTGTGTGGTGTAATTAACTTCATGTTTCTTTAATTGTCGGGAGGCATAAGCGATAACCTTCTTGCGTTACATTAGAACACAACCGAACCCTTGTTTCGAGGCATCGCAGTAGACAACAAAATCGTCGGAACCTTCAGGTAAAGATAAGATCGGAGCAGTGGTCAACTTCTCTTTCAGAATCTTAAATGCAGACTCTTGTTCTTCGGACCACTCGAATTTCTTCCCTTTGTGAGTTAACTTGGTGAGAGGCTTTGCAAGAAGAGAAAAATCTTTAATAAATCTTCGGTAGTAACCGGCAAGTCCCAAAAATTGGCGAATATGCTTCGCAGTCTTTGGCACTTCCCAATTCTGAACAGCGGTGATTTTAGCGGGATCGACATGTATTCCATTACTATCTACAACATGTCCAAGGAATTGTATGGTTCTAAGCCAAAACTCACACTTAGAAAATTTTGCGTAGAGTTTTTCTTTTCTTAAGAGTTCAAGAATCAATCGTAAATGTTGCTCATGTTCTTTCTCGCTTTTAGAATAGATCAAGATGTCGTCGATGAAAACAATAACGAATTTATCAAGGTAAGGCTTGCAAACACGGTTCATAAGATCCATAAATACGGCTGGAGCATTGGTTAAACCGAAAGGCATAACACAAAATTCGTAATGTCCGTATCGGGTGCAGAATGCAGTCTTAGGAATGTCGGACTCCTTGACTCTGAGCTGGTGATAACCGGATCTTAAATCAATCTTAGAATAAACGCTTGACCCTTGAAGTTGGTCGAATAGATCATCAATGCGAGGTAACGGGTAACGGTTCTTTATGGTAAGCTTGTTGAGTTCTCGGTAATCAATACACATTCTCAACGTACCATCCTTCTTTTTGACAAATAAGATAGGAGCTCCCCACGGGGACGAACTTGGACGAATAAAACCTAGATCCAAAAGTTCTTGGAGTTGGTTAGAAAGTTCCTTCATTTCGGAAGGTGCTAAACGATACGGTGCTTTAGCAATGGGTGCAGCACCTGGAGATAAATCGATTTGAAATTCAACTTGACGAGGCGGTGGAAGACCAGGGAGATTTTCGGGAAACACATCGGGAAAATCTTTAACAACCGGGACGTTTTCAATACCCGTTTCTTCGGATTCGATCATTTTAACGTGAGCTAGTATGACGGAGTAACCTTTCACAAGGTACTTACGGGCTTTAAGACATGAGATGATATTAAGATTGGAACAACTTCGTTCGCCTTGGATAATAAGAGTTTCTCCACTTCCTAACGGAATTTGAACGGTCTTATCGAAACACATGATGGCTGCTCTCAATGGACCTAACCAATCCATTCCAACCACTACATCGAAACTACCTAGCTCGACCGGCAAAAGGTCTATCTTGAATTCCTTATCGGCTAGAATTAGGTTGCAGTTTTTATATATTTTATCAACTTTCATTAACTTTCCATTAGCCACTTCTACTAATCGTCTGGTTTGTAGGGTTTGGGGCTTTTCAGTAAAAAGGGTGCAAAACTCATTTGACACATAACTCTTATCGGCTCCCGTATCAAATAAAATAGTGGCATAACAATTATTGACGAGGTACGTACCGGTAATGACCTCATCCTCATCACTGGCTTCTGCAGTAGTAATCACAAAAGCACGACCTTTGGCAGTAGCATTTGCTCCAGTAGCTGGAGTGTCTTTCTTCTTTGGACAATTTGGGCTAATATGCCCCTTTTCACCACAAGTATAGCATGTTGGAGGAGCTCTAGCCGGAACAATGGCTCTATTCTGAGGTAGGGTTCTACAAGTCTTTGCAGCATGGCCTATCTTCTTACATATTGTACACACAGCAGTGCACTTTCCCGGATGATGCCTTTCACATTTAGAACAAAACGGACTAGTACCCTGATAACCGGGTCTCGTACCATTCGCCGGTTTCTTATTAACATTTTGAGCTGAACCCTGAGATGGTTCAAATTTCCTCTTATTGTCACCGTTTTTAACTTCGACTTGTTTATTAACCGAAACTCTCCTACGTTTAGCCATCATTAAACTCTGTGCCATGTGGATCACAGCATCCACAGTAACCTTCTCGGTAGAAATCACATTCCCTTGAACATCCTCGGGTAGACCCTCGATATACCGCTCTATCCTGCGGGCTTCAGTTGGGAACATTTCGGGACATAAGGTAGAAAGCTCCAAAAAACGATTGGTATAGCTTTCGATATCGGTTCCTTTAACTCTGAGTTCCCAGTACTCAGCCTCGAGCTTTTGGACTTGACTTCTTGGGCAAAACTTAGTGATCATCATGCCTTTGAGTTCATCCCATGGGGTAGTATTAGCATTATCTATTCCCACAGATTTGGCATGAGCAGTCCACCATGTCATAGCATTTCCAGTGAGTGAACTTGTGGAAAACTTCACTCAATCATTATCTCTGCAGTTACAGATACGGAAGATTGATTCTAGCTTTTCAAACCATCGGACCAGTTCTACGGCTTCTTTTTTTCCACTAAAAGTGGGTGGGTTACAGTTCTTAAAATCTTTATAGGAGCAAGTTTTAGAAGGAACATTATGATTGTTGTTGTTATTGTTATTGCCTTGGGCGGCCGCTAGCAGCAATTGAAATTGCTCAGTAGAAAGAGTGACATTTGGTATAAGATTGTTGTTGTTGTTGTTGTTGTTACCACGAGTTGAGTGAGCCATTGATCTTCAATACATAAATACATTATTAGTTGAAGAATCAAGATGTTATAAGTTTACAATCATGATTTATAACGTTTGCACAACACACATAGGTGAATAAGACAATATGCTTAAATAAACACTTAACATTATTGGAAACGAGGCATTATATAAGCCTTTATTACACGAGTTTGGAATGGAAAAAGTTTAGGCATAAGCCTTTACATAGATGGGTAAATGGAAAATAGGAAAACAAAAGGTAGGTTTTAGTTCTTCTTTTTCTCGTTCTCAGCTTCCTTCATAAATTTCTCTATCTTTTCATTTTTCTCCTTTTGTTTCTCGTGGAGGTATTCAAAATTATCTTAGAGGTTAGTGATGCGGCTGTTGACAAAGTTGTTGTTGAAATCCTTGATAGCCAGTTGATGATTGATTCGGTTTTTCTCTATTTTCATCTTAGACTCAACTAGTTCTTGGAGGTAGGCAAGAGATTGCTTTCCCCAACGGGTATTCCGTTCTTCCTCAGTCTTCACTTTCATTACAGTCTCCATTACTTTGTCCATGTTATTTTTCACAAGTTTTTCTAGTTTTTCAGTTTGAGAGTCGAAGGACTCTTTGATGATTTCTTTCAAGATTGTGTTTTCTTTTTCTAGGTTGTTAAGACGCATTTCTATCCGAGCAACTTGGCGCCTACTATACTCTTTATTCTTATCAGAACTTCGCTGAAGGTTTAGGATATCAGACTTCACCCTTACGTGTTCCATGTTATTACAAAATAATGGATCGGCTTCTCTAGTGGCGGCGGGTTCGGGTTGTTTTCTCTTTCGAGATGAGTTTTCAGATGATTCTTTAATAGGCTCTTCTTTAGGCTCATAACCTGAGAAGTCACTATCTTAGTTAGGGAGGTCTTGAAGAGCATTCCGTTTGGGAGTATTCATCGGTTGATGAGAGTCAGCAGTATTGGCATGATGTTTTCCTTTGCTTTCATTTCTCGGGGTTGGATAATATTCGGGAGACCCACGCGAGTTGTAACGAGTGTTCGGGCTATAGTTCATTGGTGGTGAACGAGGACTATAAAGTGGGCTTCGAACTGATTTTTCGGTAGAAGATCCTTCAGTATCTTTCTCAGCTGGTTTGAAAAGAGTCATTTTGTTTATTTGATGATAGCTTGACATCCTAACATTAAGATAGAGATTTTGATTAGATTTTTAAGCTAGGATTGTAAAAAATGAGAGGTAGGGTTGAACTCTTTGCTTTAATATTCTAAGGTAATCCTAAGTGATTTAAAGTCTAAGGCATGAAAGGTTATAGTTTCCTAGATCGCTAAGGTACCCTAGCTAACAAGTAAGGCACACATAAAATGCAATCCTGGTTCTCTATAACAGCCTGGTTATGCTCTGATACCAATCTATCACACCCCCAGTTAGGGCCTGGGCGAAATGTGATTCAATATCATAATACATACCAACATATTATAAAATGAGAACAAATACTATATGAATAAAACCAAATTTTGCAGCGGAAGGATTAATAATGTCGTTACAAGAATTATAAATTATTCAAATGCAGAAAAGTAAATATGCGATAAGTCTTGATCCTAGCCAAGTAAGTCATCACATAAGCAGTAGATATAGAGATCCTGATCATTCAGTACCTGAGACAAACATGCTAAAAGTGTCAACCAAAAAGGTTGAGTGAAATTCATATGTTTAACAAATATGATTGACCGTTTGTTCTTAGACCACAAGATTTGTTATAAAAGTAGATCACGCAGATCCAAAAGTAGTATTGATTCGTGATATTTTAGACTAAACGTTTGTTTTGTTGCCCCGATGATAAGTTGACAGTACCTTATCACCATGTTTAAATCATTATTAAGTAATACAAAGACATCGCGGTCAAATGTATCGGGGACGTTACTCCCGATAGGCCTACCCCCAATAATTAAGAATGCCTTATCCTGAAAGCAATTAAAAAATATCACTGTGGGGTCTTAGTAGCATAAGCTAGTCATAGTACAGTTTAGGTTCGTACTTGTGTCTAAGTTGTTTAAAGTATAAAAGCAGCATGTGTCTCACCCCAGTAAGTATAAAAAGTGCTATAGCAATAAGAGTGGGGCTATGAAAGTCACCTTAGTAATTCGGTGAGTGAAAATATTCCTTAAAGAGAAAGTATGGATGATCGAAGCACAGAGAAGTCAACGTAAGAATAAGTTGAGAATAGTTTAGATGTTTTGCCCGTATTATGATAAGTGTAAGTATTTTCTTTTATAGTAAGTTTAAAGAAGGTTTATCGTTTTGGAAAGGCTTTTCATACTAGACAAGCTTCCAATCTAACACTTTCAATTTAAAATGGCCTTTTCAGGTCATAGGTTTCTGAGCCACAGGATCCTTTAACTCGGTAATCCAAACTCTCCGCCTAGACTTTCGAGCGTCCATCCACTCGAGAAAGATCAAGATCTATACCCATCTAATATACCGTTCCAATACGTTTTTAGGTGCGTATAGGAATACAACACTTTAAATACTTTATACAATAAATATTTACTTAAGTTCGATTGTATTATCGTTATTAAGATTGTTTGGTTTTTAAATCCTAATAATAAGTAGGATATATTTAAGTAGGTAAACAAGTGTTATACATAGAAATTGTGTTTTATGAATGGGTATGTATTAATATCAAGTTAATATGTATATATATATATATATATATATATATATATATATATATATATATATATATATATATATATATATATATATAT
Organism: Rutidosis leptorrhynchoides; assembly: GCF_046630445.1. Taxonomy (NCBI): domain Eukaryota; kingdom Viridiplantae; phylum Streptophyta; class Magnoliopsida; order Asterales; family Asteraceae; genus Rutidosis; species Rutidosis leptorrhynchoides. Next base: position 336,168,639 of record NC_092343.1, on the reverse strand, counting down.
ATATATATATATATATCTTATATGTTAAAATATGTATAGTTTAATTTTAAGTTTTATGTCAATATAAGTACCAATAATTATCTAAAAATGCTAACAAGTGTTTTATTGATTTCATAACAGTAAGTGACATGTATAAAACATTATAAAAATTTTCTATACATAAATATTAAGGTTTATGTATTAAATATTAAAAAAAAATTTATAGCTAAAATACAAATAAATAGATAAACAAGTTTAACAACACATTTTATATTTTTCTTAGGTTCTACTGACTAAAATAAACTTAGGAAAAATTTATAAATTTTTGTTATGGTGTAAAAGTATTTATTTCTAATTTCTTTTTCGGTTCAAGATAAATCAAAGTTTATAAAGTAATAATTATTATATCAACTCAATTAATTCATCTAAAATTTTCGTATGCCTAATATAGTGTATTAAACTTAGAAAAATTATTTGTATATTTATATTAATAGTTTAACTGTTTAATACAACTTTTGTATTGTTTTTAGTTTAAATTCGGAATTAAATAGAAATATATAATTATTAATTCTAAAAATAATTTTTATAACTTTCTTATTAGTTCCTAAGTAATTTCCATTGATTATTGTAGTCATAAACATGTTATATCATTAAATTCTATTTTTCTTTTTAAAATAGATTTTCCGGTACTGTAGCAAAAGTAGAAGAAAATACAAATTAATTATTTAAAATGATAAATAAATCAAAAATAAATTTTTATAATTACTTTTATGACCTAAGGAACAATAGAAAATTATAAAACATAATATATAAAATTTTTTACTATTTATTTCTTCATTATCTATATATACCGAATATAAAAAAAATCAGTTTTTGATTTTTAATAAATATAAATTCGAATGTATAATTCATAAAAATAATTTTTATAGTCATTAGGATACTTAATACTAATTATCATTTATTTACATTATTTATTATAATTAATTTCGTATTTATTTGGTATTTAACATAAAACTAGCACAAAAATATGATAAAAACTAAATAAAAACTATAAAAGTAATATAGAGAACTTACAAAAATAATTTTTGCAGAGGTTTGAGAGAGAATTCTTCAAGTTTTTGGTGTACAAAATTTGTGAACTAGGCTATGGTATTTATAGTTACAATTTTTGGTAAAGAGAAAATAAAAAAATACAAAAGTTTATATAAAAAAATAACTAGTGTCTTGTAAAAAAAATTAAAAGTATTTATGGCCAGTCATGCCACCATTTAAAAATATAAATAAATAAAAGTAAAGTTAAAAGTAGGAATAAAATAAATAAAAGTGGATCTAGATCTAGTTTATATATAAAAAAATACTACTTTTAAAAAAAAAATATATATATATATATATATATATATATATATATATATATATATATATATATATATATATATATATATATATTTCATAGTTCTAAAAATGTTAACTAACTAAATTTTTATTTTTATTTAATTATTAAATACGAATTTTGATAAATATAAATATATATTCGGTATTTATAAAATTATAATTACTAAATGTGGTTTTTATTTAATTAAATTATTACTTTATAATTTTATTAGTTTTATATATGTTACTACATTTATATATACTTGTATTTATTAATTGTATAATATATTAACTAAATACAAAATTAATATAAGTATTTTATATGTAATCATGTTATGACATAAATTTTTTTTTTTTATAAACATTCTTACGCGTACGTTGTTGAATAAAATTTATTATTCGTTTAACGTTCATTAATTTCGTATGTATATAACGACCTTTTATTAGTACTTAGAGTTTATTCATTATACTTAAATCTTTTGTTCGGGCATTATATAGATGGAAAAATGAGGGTCGTTATAGAATGGCAAGAATGTAATAGTGGATTCTAGTAAAGAGAAGGGTAAGAATGTAGTTATGGATGAAAAAACAACGGCTAGACAAAAGAAAACTTGGAAAAATAGAGACTTTAATAATCCGGAATGCAAGTGGGTAGTTCATTTTTCAAAGGGAAGTGGATCAGAAACATGACAAGTTGTAACATTGAAAGATAAACACAAGAGTTCATATTCTAGAGATGTTAAACACTGCACATATGATTTTCTTGCATCATAGTTGGTTGCACAACTACCCTCAAATCCAAGATTACTAGCAAAAGTTGTAAAGGTTCAGGCTAAAAAACAATTTGGAATTAAATGTATCCAAGATTAAGGCATACAGAGCATTACAGAAGGCAAGAACAATTGTTGAAGGGGATTATGCTGAACAATATGCTCATTTTTAATGGATTATTTAGAGAAACTTAAAAGAGCTCATCCAGGCACTATGAAGGTTGCAACAGAACCTTGTGATGAAGAAGCAAATACTATGACCTTTAAGAGAGTATATATCTGTTTAGGACCATTGAAAAGAGGGTTCCATGAAATGACCCGTTCATATACATTATAAACGATTCACAATAGTTGATTACATTGCGAGGTACTTGACCTCTATATGATACATTTTACAAACATTGCATTCGTTTTTAAAAGACAAAATTTCTTTACATCGAAAATTGACAGGCATGCATACCATTTCATAATATCCACTATCTAATTATAAATTGATTTAATAATAATCTTTGATGAACTCAATGACTCGAATGCAACGTTCTTCGAAATATGCTATGAAAGACTCCAAGTAATATCTTTAAAATGAGCAAATGCACAGCGGAAGATTTCTTTAACACCTGAGAATAAACATGCTTTAAAGTGTCAACCAAAAGGTTGGTGAGTTCATTAGTTTATCATAATCATTTATTTTCATCATTTTAATAGACCACAAGAATTTCAATTCCAGTTCTCATAAATATACGTCCCATGCATAGAGACAAAAATAATCATTCATATGGTGAACACCTGGTAACCGACATTAACTAGATACATATAAGAATATCCCCTATCATTCCGGGATCCTCCTTCGGACATGATATAAATTTCGAAGTACTAAAGCATCCGGTACTTTGGATGGGGTTTGTTAGGCCCAATAGATCTATCTTTAGGATTCGCGTCAATTAGGGTGTCTGTTCCCTAATTCTTAGATTACCAGACTTAATAAAAAGGGGCATATTCGATTTCGATAATTCAACCATATAATGTAGTTTTGATTACTTGTGTCTATTTCGTAAAACATTTATAAAAGCGCATGTATTCTCAGTCCCAAAAATATATATTGCAAAAGCATTTAAAAAGGGAGTAAATGAAACTCACGCATATAATTATTGTAAAACAGTTACTAAAGCATTTACATGTATTCTCAACCCCAAAAATGTAAAGAGTAAAAGGGGATCAATGAAACTCACCATACTGTATTTCGTAGTAAAAATACATATAACGTCATTGAACAAGTGCAAGGTTGGCCTCGGATTCACGAACCTAAATTAATTATATATAATTATGTGTTGGTCAATATTTGTCTAACAAATTAGGTCAAGTCATAGTGTACCACAATCCTAATGCTCGAGACTAATATGCAAAAGTCAACAAAAGTAAATTTGACTCAAAATAATTTCCAAAAATCTATACATGATTAATATATAGTTTAAATATCGTCGTTTTATATTTTTAAATATTTTTAAAAGATTTATTAGAGTAAATAATAAAATTTATTTCTTAATAAATAAAATTATATATTAAATTTATATAATATAATATACTTTTATATATACTAAGTAATAAAATTTATAGGGTTCATTTAATATCATAAAGATAATATGATAGGTATTATTAAAGTAAGTTATTACACGTAGTAAAATATGTTTGTATCACATATTTATTTGATAAAATAATATCTATAATGATAGTAAGTAAAATTTGTATTATTTTGTAATAATAATTATTATTATAAAAATATCAATATTTATAATTACTAAGATGACATTATGATAAAACGATAATTCTAATTATGATAACTTTAATATTTACGATAATTTTTAATATTATCTTTAAAATAATAATTCTATTTAAAATAATAATAATAATGATATTTTATAGTAACAATGACATTTCTATTAAAATGATAATTTTTGTTAAAATGATAGTTTTAATACTAACGATATTTTTAATAATAATAGTAATGATAAAAATAATAAGAACGATAATTTTATCTAAATCAATATCTTATAATATTTTAATTTCATCATGATACTCTTACTCATTATTTTCTAATCGTTTCGTTTAATAGCTTTTAATCGTCTTTTATATCGTGTTCATAATAATGATAATAATAGTAATCAAAATAATTAAGTGTTACAAATATTTGTTTTAATTACACTAATATTAATAATGATAGTTACTATAACATTTTTAACGATAATACTAATAATTATCTTAATGATAATATAGTAATAATAATAATAACAATGACAATATCCATTTTTAAATAATGATATATATATATATATATATATATATATATATATATATATATATATATATATATATATATATATATATATATATATATATATATATATATTAATAATGATAATAATAATAATAATACTAATAATAATAATAATAATAATAATAATAATAATAATAATAATAATAATAATAATAATTGGATAATAATTATAATAATACTAATTATAAATTTAACGATAATAACGATAGTAATAATAAAAAAAATAACAATTTTTAATGATAAATCCCTTTTATTGATAAAGATAATAATAATGATAATAATAAGATAAAACTAGAACGACGATAAAAACGACGATAATAATAATCATTTTTAATAAAAATATCGAAAATTCAATTGATTATAACTTCTAATCCGTTCATCGAAACCATTCGATATCTAAAGGAAAAGTCCTTAATTTTTTTTTTGCTAGCTTTCCAAGGACATGCATATCTTATACCTTATCTCAACCGCAAGTGTAACTAATTCAATATTCAACCTAACCTGTCTAAGGGCAATATCAAAAGTACAAGCATGCATAATCCTAAATACTCGAGCACTAGTCAGGGATATACTATTAGTATGTAAAAGTTAAATTATGAGTACTCACGTATCAATATTGAGATTCAATATTGCAGGAAAGGTACGTAGACGCAACGGAAATGATAAACACTATATTGACCTCACGAGCATACCCATGAACCATACTCAATCACCTCCATAGCTATAACCCATAATTTTCTTAATCCTATCCTACTCGAAAAACAATTTCAAAATCACTCGGACAGCACTCCGTCGTAATATTTTATGTATACTAATAATATCTTGAAATAATACGGAGTAAATATATATATGTAAATCGATTAAGAGAGTTTAGAGAAAAATATTTTTAAGTTTCTATGAAATAATGAAACCTATTGAATTCTATTTATAATAGATTTTTGAATTATTAAAGTGAATTATTAAAGTATGAATTATTAAAGTGAATTATTAAAGTGAATTATTAAAGTATGAATTATTAAAGTGAATTATTAAATATGAATTATTAAAGTATGAATTATTAAAGTTAAAGTAAAGTAAAAATAAAGTAAAGGTAAAGTTTAAGTTTAGTAAAAGTATAAAACTATGTACGTATAATACGCGTATAAATATATATAATATTAATTTAAATCGTTATATATATTTAATAAAATAAAATATAAATATTGTTATATTTATCATACTAGTTAAGTAATGAGTTGTCAAAAGTGGTTCTAGATATTTATAAAAGTTATATACGTTTTAATAATAAAGTTCTTTTTAAACTGAAAACGTTTTTGTACGTTTGAAACTAAATAGATCAATCGAGTCTTTATGAGATTCAATCTTCCACTATCCTTTGTCTAGTTCTCAATGATTGACAATTTGTTCTTATTTATAAATCACTTTACCATTTTCCGAATATTTTTAAAACGGAAAGATTTCTCAAATCAACGTGGGCCTTTCAACAGAGACTTGTAATCATAATTCAATATATCTGATAATTCAATCATTTGATCTTATCTTCTAATTCCATTGATAAATATTTTGAAACAGATACAATCATATAAAGTATTTAATCTAATATTTTGTTTACGTTTCAAGTTATAATATATATACACATATACATATATAATCATATTCGTTTAATGGTTCGTGAATCGTTGGAACATGGTCGAGGTTGAATGAATGTATGAACATAGTTTAAAATTCTTGCAATTTAACTTAACAAATATTGCTTATCGTGTCGGAAACATATAAAGATTAAAGTTTAAATTTGGTTGGAAATTTCCGGGTTGTCACAGTACCTACCCGTTAAAGAAATTTCGTCCCGAAATTTGAGTGGAAAGGTCGTGAATGATAATAAGTATGTTTTCATGATGCATACGGGCTGAAAATTAGAGTTTTATCATCAGCGAATAATTTGGATAAACAATCCATTTATATGAAGAGTACGAATGAAGCTAACATAGAAGAGTGAAATGAGTAAGTGTAGATTCATCTTATCATTTGACGTAGATATGATTGATTCCCAGATTTCAAGGGATTTAAAGAAAATCTTCTTAATAAGATTTGACTCTCCGGTAATCAAGGGAATTAGGATCCGCTTTAAATGCGATCGTCCATTTTAATTGTTCTGTCGGAGATTTTCTTATAAATTCACCTCCTTCATTTCCTTACAACTCACACCTTCTGTTGATGCATTTTATGCAAGTTCCTAGACATCTACCAGCGTCCATTGCAGGTACAACAGTTTACAGGCCACCATGATTGCTCGTTATTATCCTATCCGTGTTTGTATGTGGTTACAGGAACTGCAGGAACGAGATTTAGATGTTTAACTATGTTAGACTTAGTCAGACGTACGAGTGAAGCCTCACTAGTACATCTGACAGGCTCATACGCACGGTTGATGCTGAGCTAAGTCACAATTACAACCTAAATGAGAAGACACGAGTGAGTGATCACCTGTACGACTGATGAAGCCAACTCATACGTGTGATGAACGAATCGTATAGGTGAGTCAACAGCAGGGGTATATAAAGTCTTATGTTCTTCATTTTAGGTTAAGCCTCTCATTTGTTATACACACTCAGATCTAGCGAGCTCCTCTGATTCTCTCTCAGTCCAAATCATCTAGGTGGTGAAAAATAGCTCTAGGTGTTGATCTAATCACACTTGATTTAGTTGTGGTTTGACTAAATTAATCAAAAAAACTTAACCTATTCACTAGAGGGTTTGATTCACTTATTCCTCCATTGTGTGAGTTAAATCTGTTGATTTCTAAGTTCCTAGTCATGTTTCATCACCTTCTATTCTTTCCCCCTCAACTCATATTTTAAAGTATTCATCAATATGCTCCATCCAATTCTGATTCTCGATATACTTCTAACTTTCATATCGGTCATTCTTCTTTTTCATCTACCGCCGGAAGAATCTATTTACTTCTACTATACTCTTGGGTTTATAGTGTTTCTAGTTCTCCCGTGTCTTTATATTTCTATATGCATCGATATATATGGTTTATAATTTCTGGTTTGTCGTTGGGATTTATATGTTCCCTTATATTTCAAAGTATCTGCTTCTGTCTTCTATAATCATTATCATTCACAGTTAATGCTCTCTTTTATTTGCTGCAATTTATACCCCAATTTCTATTTCGGAGTTTTGTCCTTTCATTTCTTCTTCTTGCGATTAAGCACCGCTTGTAATGGTCCAGAATTCACAGATATGAATTTCGGAATGAACATTGTTAATGTTCTAGGAAGGAAATTGTGATGGCACGATCTTGACTTATCAAATTACTAGAATACCTTGGAAAACGCCGAATCATCAAGAAATATTTTCTTGATATTTTAGAGGTTAGATAGAATACAAGAGTCGTATAACATGGCACATGATGATGTTATGATCTGTGAATCATCACGTTCCATTTAGAAACTCAGCATGACTTACTGTAATATAATCACATTGATCAAGTGTCATTATATTATACTAATTCATGCTTCAGTTCCCAACATTACTTCAAAATATTCCTATTTTAAACTTGAATGTTTCAGAATTTTGAAACTAAAATAGTTTCTTTTATGATGTAATACAAATAGCGCGAAGAGGTAAATGATTTCAAATTAGAAAAATTAAGAAAATATCTTCAGAAATATGGAGGATATTTATAATGAAAGATATGATGATATTTTAGAATTTCTAATATCAGAGGATGATGAAGAATATTGTCTGCAGGGGTTTAGAGTCAGGAGCAAGGTATTCGTTAATGACTTCAGCAGGTACTGAATCATTTGGATCCTTTGAAGTCAGGTTCAGTCTTTGTAATTTGTCCACAGCCTCCTTCCTACTTTGCTCAATCCATTTTCCAGTTCCAAAACTTCTCTTTTTCTGCGCTTTGCCAACACACTTCATCATTATCATCCAGCTTTTACCGTTTAAAGTCGTTTATAGTTTTTGCTGCTTCATCAGCATTTTTTTTTTCATTTTCGGAGAACCAATTCGTAGTTCGGAGTGTTTTTCAGAAACTTCACATTCAAATTAAGTCCAGAAGATAGACGTTATATATACACATATAACTGTTGGCGTAGACATCCTGCGAGATTTCAAAATACTGATTGCTAATTCCCAATGATTCGTATGGCAATTCTCATTACAAGATGCGAATGAGTAAATGATGGGGTTTCAATGAATAATTATAATGAATTTTTGGAGAGGCTAAAGTCAAAGGGTAATGAAGTTGTTGGTACATCTGCTAATAATGTGGTGGAATGTAAAAGGTTCCCTGGTAACGAAGGTGTATATCTCAAGGTTATAATAAGGTTAGTCTGACTGAAAAGTTGAAGTTGACTTGCTGGAGCTGTGATAAAACTGGCTACTTTGAATATGAGTCGCAAAGTTATTTTTGCTAATAAATGCCAAAGAATTTGACGCGGATACGTTGTTTAAACTTTTACCTTGGTTTCAAGAGTTTTTCGGGTACATAACTGTGGGTAACATGTGGTTGGATCATCATCTCGATTGCTCATCATTCGAAGTGTCTTCAGAAATTTTCGAAGGGTTTGAACACAGATTGTAATCGTTAACATACATTTGATGTTCTAACACAGTTTTGAAGTCAAAATATAGCTTGTGAAAGATGTAAGGATCTAAGAGTGATGATTTTGGTCATATCTCAAGTTGAATTTTGAGATTTCAAAATCAGAATATGTAATTAAATTTTGAATGAGTATGGTTGTTTTGATTTCTATAAAAGAATGTATATTGTTGTGAAAGTAGGGAGTATAATGGATGATTTGCTGAATCAGATTCGAAGAATGTAACATATTAATTGTGAATTTATATATCTCTCGGGTATTACCTACCCGTTAAAAAAAAATTCACAATTAATATTTTGTACAAAAGAATTTTATTACAGTCTTTATGAAAATATATATATGTATATTTTCTTCAGATGTAATATAGATTTAATGAGTTAATGTTAAATTAAACTCATTTGATTTACGGTTGAAACTAGAATTGAATAATCCCTAAAGGCTTTAAAGAGTACATAACTTTTACGCAGTATTTCTTTAATGATATTGAAATTATGAATCAATACTTCGTTATTTGTTGATGTATGATGTTCGGTTCGTGGAATTCTTGTGAATTTCGCAAAGTACGAATGATGTTATCTGAAAAGTTTCGAGTACATCGATGATGAAAGTGTAAAATCAAATATATACTTGATTTATTATGAATTGGAATTTTTTGAATTGCGACAGAGATTGTAGTTAACGCTGGTTAAGTTGCGGCCGAAGGACGTACATTATTGCATATTTGTAATATGAATTAACCGAGTAGTTAAGATTCACACACAATAGCTTAGCACGAAAAGATTTATTTCAAAATATATATATATATATATATATATATATATATATATATATATATATATATATATATATATATATATATATATATATATATATATATAATATACATATAATTTCTTCAGAGGGAATGAGTTAATTCTTCATAACTCGTTGATACAATATACACGTTATTGATTCGTAATGATGTCCACAGTGATTCTTGAATTGACGGAGTTTGTGATGTTATCGGTGTTGTTGATTCGGATGTTGACTGTACTGACGATGCTGGTAACGCTGATGGTACTGTTGATGCTGTTGGTAAAGCAAGTTTAGCTTGTTAATCACACACCATTTATGTCAGGGTTTCTACTCTTCCTTCTATCATTTTGATTCGTTTAACTGATTTATGGTTAGGGCTAGATTAGATAATCTCTAAGACTTTAGAGATTACATAATCTCCGCGGAATGTTTCTCCAATGAAGTTATGAATTAATACTTCGTCAGTTATTGTTGTTGGTACTCCTTGGTATCTATGGTGCGTATAACGTTGATGCTCATGGGACAGATTGTGAAGTTGAGGTTTACGACGCGGTTGTGGTTGGAGGTGGTAATGGTACTGTTGGCGTTGATGATGGTGGTACTGGTTATGCTGCTGGTGCTGCTGCTGGTGTTTGTAATCTTTGCACCATATTCTCCAAAGCCACTACCCGAGCACGAAGCTCGTTGACTTCTTCTATTATACCGGGGTGATTGTCGGTTCGGACGAGCGGATAAATATAATCTAGAATTTGATGTAGTATATAATCGTGACGAGATACTCTGGAAATGAGAGAGAAAATGGTGTTTCGGATTGGTTCGCCGGTAAGTGCTTCAGGTTCTTCGTTAAGAGGGCAATGGGGTGGATGGAAGGGATCACCTTCTTCTTGTCTCCAATGATTGAGGAGGCTACAAACCCATCCCCAATTCATCCAGAATAGATGATGGCTGATTGGTTGATCCATTTCGGTCACACTGCTTTCAGAGCTGGAGTGGGATTCCATTTCAGAATCCGAGGAACTTGAATTAATGATGAATTCCATTTCGTACGATTGAATAAGGATTTTTTTCGATATGAAATGATTTTTGGTTATCGGATGGTATTCTAATTACATAGAATATCCATAGATATAGAACAAAAGATTTCGTAGATTACGGAGGAATTTACGGGATATGTCAGGTAAAGTTTAAAGTAACAGATACGATAAGATATGATTTAGCAGATACGCTAAGATATGAATTTTGTCTATACACTACTCATGCAATTAATGTAGCAAGACGTGTTTAACTAGTAATGATAAGTAGGTAATTTCCTAAGAATGATAAGCAGATGATTTCTGACTAAAAATGATAAGCAAAACTTTTGACATGCAGACACGGTCGAAGTCCAGACTCACTAATGCATCCTAACGACTTATCAGTTAGACACACTAATGCAGACATGGTTCGCTAAGACCACCGCTCTGATACCAACTGAAATGACCCGTTCATATACATTATAAACGATTCACAATAGTTGATTACATTGCGAGGTACTTGACCTCTATATGATACATTTTACAAACATTGCATTCGTTTTTAAAAGACAAAATTTCTTTACATCGAAAATTGACAGGCATGCATACCATTTCATAATATCCACTATCCAATTATAAATTGATTTAATAATAATCTTTGATGAACTCAATGACTCGAATGCAACGTTCTTCGAAATATGCTATGAAAGACTCCAAGTAATATCTTTAAAATGAGCAAATGCACAGCGGAAGATTTCTTTAACACCTGAGAATAAACATGCTTTAAAGTGTCAACCAAAAGGTTGGTGAGTTCATTAGTTTATCATAATCATTTATTTTCATCATTTTAATAGACCACAAGAATTTCAATTCCAGTTCTCATAAATATACGTCCCATGCATAGAGACAAAAATAATCATTCATATGGTGAACACCTGGTAACCGACATTAACTAGATACATATAAGAATATCCCCTATCATTCCGGGATCCTCCTTCGGACATGATATAAATTTCGAAGTACTAAAGCATCCGGTACTTTGGATGGGGTTTGTTAGGCCCAATAGATCTATCTTTAGGATTCGCGTCAATTAGGGTGTCTGTTCCCTAATTCTTAGATTACCAGACTTAATAAAAAGGGGCATATTCGATTTCGATAATTCAACCATATAATGTAGTTTTGATTACTTGTGTCTATTTCGTAAAACATTTATAAAAGCGCATGTATTCTCAGTCCCAAAAATATATATTGCAAAAGCATTTAAAAAGGGAGTAAATGAAACTCACGCATATAATTATTGTAAAACAGTTACTAAAGCATTTACATGTATTCTCAACCCCAAAAATGTAAAGAGTAAAAGGGGATCAATGAAACTCACCATACTGTATTTCGTAGTAAAAATACATATAACGTCATTGAACAAGTGCAAGGTTGGCCTCGGATTCACGAACCTAAATTAATTATATATAATTATGTGTTGGTCAATATTTGTCTAACAAATTAGGTCAAGTCATAGTGTACCACAATCCTAATGCTCGAGACTAATATGCAAAAGTCAACAAAAGTAAATTTGACTCAAAATAATTTCCAAAAATCTATACATGATTAATATATAGTTTAAATATCGTCGTTTTATATTTTTAAATATTTTTAAAAGATTTATTAGAGTAAATAATAAAATTTATTTCTTAATAAATAAAATTATATATTAAATTTATATAATATAATATACTTTTATATATACTAAGTAATAAAATTTATAGGGTTCATTTAATATCATAAAGATAATATGATAGGTATTATTAAAGTAAGTTATTACACGTAGTAAAATATGTTTGTATCACATATTTATTTGATAAAATAATATCTATAATGATAGTAAGTAAAATTTGTATTATTTTGTAATAATAATTATTATTATAAAAATATCAATATTTATAATTACTAAGATGACATTATGATAAAACGATAATTCTAATTATGATAACTTTAATATTTACGATAATTTTTAATATTATCTTTAAAATAATAATTCTATTTAAAATAATAATAATAATGATATTTTATAGTAACAATGACATTTCTATTAAAATGATAATTTTTGTTAAAATGATAGTTTTAATACTAACGATATTTTTAATAATAATAGTAATGATAAAAATAATAAGAACGATAATTTTATCTAAATCAATATCTTATAATATTTTAATTTCATCATGATACTCTTACTCATTATTTTCTAATCGTTTCGTTTAATAGCTTTTAATCGTCTTTTATATCGTGTTCATAATAATGATAATAATAGTAATCAAAATAATTAGGTGTTACAAATATTTGTTTTAATTACACTAATATTAATAATGATAGTTACTATAACATTTTTAACGATAATACTAATAATTATCTTAATGATAATATAGTAATAATAATAATAACAATGACAATATCCATTTTTAAATAATGATATATATATATATATATATATATATATATATATATATATATATATATATATATATATATATATATATATATATATATATATATATATATATATATATATATATATATATATATATATATATATATATATATATATATTAATAATGATAATAATAATAATAATACTAATAATAATAATAATAATAATAATAATAATAATAATAATTGGATAATAATTATAATAATACTAATTATAAATTTAACGATAATAACGATAGTAATAATAAAAAAATAACAATTTTTAATGATAAATCCCTTTTATTGATAAAGATAATAATAATGATAATAATAAGATAAAACTAGAACGACGATAAAAACGACGATAATAATAATCATTTTTAATAAAAATATCGAAAATTCAATTGATTATAACTTCTAATCCGTTCATCGAAACCATTCGATATCTAAAGGAAAAGTCCTTAATTTTTTTTTTTGCTAGCTTTCCAAGGACATGCATATCTTATACCTTATCTCAACCGCAAGTGTAACTAATTCAATATTCAACCTAACCTGTCTAAGGGCAATATCAAAAGTACAAGCATGCATAATCCTAAATACTCGAGCACTAGTCAGGGATATACTATTAGTATGTAAAAGTTAAATTATGAGTACTCACGTATCAATATTGAGATTCAATATTGCAGGAAAGGTACGTAGACGCAACGGAAATGATAAACACTATATTGACCTCACGAGCATACCCATGAACCATACTCAATCACCTCCATAGCTATAACCCATAATTTTCTTAATCCTATCCTACTCGAAAAACAATTTCAAAATCACTCGGACAGCACTCCGTCGTAATATTTTATGTATACTAATAATATCTTGAAATAATACGGAGTAAATATATATATGTAAATCGATTAAGAGAGTTTAGAGAAAAATATTTTTAAGTTTCTATGAAATAATGAAACCTATTGAATTCTATTTATAATAGATTTTTGAATTATTAAAGTGAATTATTAAAGTATGAATTATTAAAGTGAATTATTAAAGTATGAATTATTAAAGTGAATTATTAAAGTGAATTATTAAAGTATGAATTATTAAAGTGAATTATTAAATATGAATTATTAAAGTATGAATTATTAAAGTTAAAGTAAAGTAAAAATAAAGTAAAGGTAAAGTTTAAGTTTAGTAAAAGTATAAAACTATGTACGTATAATACGCGTATAAATATATATAATATTAATTTAAATCGTTATATATATTTAATAAAATAAAATATAAATATCGTTATCTTTATCATACTAGTTAAGTAATGAGTTGTCAAAAGTGGTTCTAGATATTTATAAAAGTTATATACGTTTTAATAATAAAGTTCTTTTTAAACTGAAAACGTTTTTGTACGTTTGAAACTAAATAGATCAATCGAGTCTTTATGAGATTCAATCTTCCACTATCCTTTGTCTAGTTCTCAATGATTGACAATTTGTTCTTATTTATAAATCACTTTACCATTTTCCGAATATTTTTAAAACGGAAAGATTTCTCAAATCAACGTGGGCCTTTCAACAGAGACTTGTAATCATAATTCAATATATCTGATAATTCAATCATTTGATCTTATCTTCTAATTCCATTGATAAATATTTTGAAACAGATACAATCATATAAAGTATTTAATCTAATATTTTGTTTACGTTTCAAGTTATAATATATATACACATATACATATATAATCATATTCGTTTAATGGTTCGTGAATCGTTGGAACATGGTCGAGGTTGAATGAATGTATGAACATAGTTTAAAATTCTTGCAATTTAACTTAACAAATATTGCTTATCGTGTCGGAAACATATAAAGATTAAAGTTTAAATTTGGTTGGAAATTTCCGGGTTGTCACATTCCAAGCATTAGGTAAGGATTTGCTTGATTTGGATGGGGCCTTTATGAAAGAGCCAACAACATGTCAACTACTAACTACAGTTGGTGTTGACTCAAACAATGGTATATATCCTTTAGCTTATGCTATAGTTGAGAAAGAAACATACAATTCTTGGTTATGGTTCTTAGAAAATCTAGGAGATGATTTGGATCTGAATGATAGGTCAAACTTCACATTCATTAGTGATAGACAAAAGGTATTATCTACTTAATTAATTTCATTTTTAACTTGTTCATATTTATATATCTTTTATATTTCAATTTGTCAAGTTGAAACGTTAAGTACTTGGGAACCGATTAGTTTTATATGAATTAGGGTTTATATTGATTTGGGAAGGTACTCTTCGATTGGGAGTTGCCTTGTGTTTTATAGGGATTAAAATAATGAAATGGACGAATATACCCTCACATGCGTGGCACATGTGAGGTGGTAACTGTTAAATGTAGACGGATGTTTGGGTTTGGTACTATTCACGAAAATCACACAAAACTTAGGTACCAATTATATAACACTCTAGATTTTTTTTTAAATAACAGCGGAAGTATTTAAAACAACCATAACATAACTCTTTATTAAACACAAGGTATTATTATTAAAAAAACGGCAATATGGTGTTACTTAACAAAACTGTTTTATTATTACAAAATGATGACATCAGAGTTCCAAAGGTTGTCAAACATATCCATTAGACATCCCATCTTCTCCCAAAAACTAGCATGCAATAAGCAACAACCTGCAGGAAAGATGTAGGGGATTAGCACGAAGCTAAGTGAATGAAACTATCATGACAACATTAGCATACAGTATCAAGTCATACAACCATGGGTAACAACTAACAACAAACAACTTTGCCATCCTAGAGGACCGGCGGCCAGGCCTGACCTGCAACCCTAGCTGATTGGGCTAGAGTCTACCCATAGTTCCTGTTACTGACTCCTTCACATAGTAATCCAGACGCAACGGATGCGTCATTCAAAGCTATACTACACAGATAGTAACACTCGAACCCAACCTCACAAATCAAGGTTGACCTCACGAGTCCAGCCTCACAAATCAAGACCGACTCCCAGCATCCGACCTCACAAATCAAGATCGAATCAATTGGTGCACATATAATCATATAATCAACACAGCATATCAACAATATACTATCATGGCAAACTAATCGGGCGGTCATAACAACAGTAGCACAACTTGCTACTCTATACTCATCAAGGTTGTAAAAGACGCGAGTCAGGGATGCATCGGCCATGCCTAAAAAACGACGCGTCGGACACAACGGAGGACGCAACGGGCGTTGACTGACGTTGACTTTTTTAAATAGTTTTATTAAATATATATTTATATATAATATTATATAGATCGAATCTTAAAATATAAACTATATTTACAATAAGGGCAAATGGTCCAAAAAGGTAACGTAAGTTATCAAATTTGACAATCAAGGTAACCCCTAATTTGTCTAAGCCCAAAAAGGACTCCAATTTAATTTTTGCGCAAGAAAAAGATTGCGTGTTGAAATTTTTTAAAATTGAGGTAATCTTCGTCAAAAAATTTAAAAATTGAGGTAATCTTCGTTAAATTTATTAACGATCGTTAGTCAAAAATACGAAATTAGTCCCTGAAGTTTCTTAAAAATTTCACCCATAATCTTCTTCAAAAATACAAAATTGATCCCTTGAGTTCATTCGGTCGGTTAGTCCCTTGAGTTCATTCACCCATAACTGCTTCAACTTCATCCTAAGAACACAAAATCACCAAACCAAAATTTGATGAAATTAAATATCTAAATTGATTCGGATAGCTTGCATAGGTAGCGATGAAGAAAAATTGTGAGAGAATTATCCCCAAAACATCTTTCACTACTACAAAATTATATTTATAAAACCCATAAAAGTCAGATGCTAACGAGGAAGAACTTCGTAAACTATTGAACCTTTTTTATACGATAACAATCCGTAAGCACCTTAATTGCAATTTTGCAATTATGTTCATAAAAAATTAGAGAGATGAGATTTTATGTTGGATAATAGATATGTACTGTGGTAGTATCAAAAATAATTGAGATCCATTTATGATTCGGATTTGAAATGATAATGAATAAATCTCAGAAGTGTTATTGTGTGATTTAAATAAATCTCGTGACTTGTTTTAAAGGTGAACATGAACCTGAATTGTTATTATTTTAATGAAGATGATGAAGAGGATTATAGATGAAAATTTTAAGAAATTTCAGGGATTAATTTTGTATTTTTGACAAACGATTGTTAGTGAATTTGACGAAGATTATCTCAATTTTAAAAATTTTCAACACGCAATCATTTTCTTGCGCAAAAATTAAATTGGAGTCTTTTTTGGGCTTAGACAAATTGGGGGTTACCTTGATTGTCAAATTTGATAACTTACGTTACTTTTTCAGGCCATTTGCCCTTATAATAAACATAAACAATTAACAATTATTAACACTATTACAAACAAAAAAAGAAAAATTTCCTCCTTTGACTGACTTGGACCGACTTTGATCGACTTTGGCCGATTTTTTCCGAATTTAACCGACTTTTTCTGACTTTGACCGACTTTTTACCTTTGACCGACTTTTTAGCAACGACGCATCGACCATGCCTAAAAAATGACGCGTCGGCCAAGTCGGCCGACTTTTGCAACACTGATACTCATATCCGAAAGGACAGTTCCACTCACCGAAATCCACAATTACTCAGTGGTCTAATATTACCGAGTCTTCTGCTTACTCTTATCACGTGAGAAAAATACAATCCACGTCAGTAGTCATATCTCAAAAATAAATACTGAATCAAAAGCACTGTTTTGGTCGAATTAATTATACACGAAATCCACACAACATATTTTTAATATCAAACAAGTATTAAAAACACTTTTCACACAAGACTCATGCCAAAACTCATCTCACTTTTTGACATAAACCCTAAAATCACTATTTCAAGAAATATCAATCAAACAAGTCAGACATATAACATATACTCCGTATGTAACATATATAATCTATAGCGATCATCAATTTTATCACACATCCATCAATCCACAAGATTTAATCATTTACTCCTATTTTTTACAAACTCATAAGAACATGTTAGAACATAACATATATATATATATATATATATATATATATATATATATATATATATATATATATATATATATATATATATATATATATATATATATATAAAACATGTTTAAGCATCAACAATCATCAATTTCTAAAAAACAACAAATAACTTAATACAATCATTTGCCCTAATTATAATAAAATATATAAAAACTCATCAAACTTTTAAATCAAACTAAGAAATCATGTTAAAACATATAAAGAATATATATATTTATATACCTTGATTCTGTCTTTGACTCCCAGAGATCAATTACATAGATTCTTGCTTGATTTCACTTAAATAATCAAAACCACACAATGTGGTGTATATGCGTACATATGTATATGTAAGTTGGTGAGTTTTGTTAATTTGTGTAAACAAGTGTCCA